>NW_022148114.1:0-46454 GCF_901933205.1 Camarhynchus parvulus
ATCCCCCAAAATAATGAAAAATCATGAAAAAGTGCCCCTAAAAATCCCCCAAATCCCCCAAAATCCCCCAGAATCCCCAAAAATTCCCCAAAAACTCCAAAACCCAAAACCCCCCAAATATCCCCCCAAATAATGAATAACCATGAAAAAATCCCCCCAAAATCCCCCCGCAAATTCCCCAAAATCCCCAAAAATTCCCCAAAAAATTCCCCCAAAAATCCCCCAAAATCCCCCACAAATTCCCAAAAATTCTCCACAAAATTCCCCAAATCCCGCCTCACCCCAGTAGGCCACCACGGTGGTGGCGTTGTCCTTGCCCGAGGTGACCACGCAGGCGACGACGTCCCCGGGCCGGGGGGTGACGGAAATTCGGGAAATTCGGACGAAAGTCAGGTCGGGGTTGGGGACAAAGGGACCCAAAGTGACCCCGCGAGCGACCCCGGCCCCGGCCACCCAGGAGACGGTCAGCGAGGGAGGGAAGATGTTCTCCACCAGGCACACCAGGGTGGTGGCACCTCCGGGGGACGGGGGACGCGCCGGGAACACCGAGACCACCGGGGTTCCTGGGGGGAAAATGGGGAAAATTGGTTAAAAATGGGAAATATGGGTCAAAAAATGGGAAAAAAATGGAAATTATGGGAGAAATAATGGGGAAAATGGGATTGGGAATGGAGGAAATGGGATGGGAGATGTTCTCCACCAGGCACACCAGGGTGGTGAAACCAGGGACACCGAGACCACCGGGATTCCTGGGGGGAAAATGGGAAAAATTGGTTAAAAATGGGAAAAAATGGAAAAAAATGGGAAAAAAATGGAAATTATAGGAGAAATAATGGGGAAAATGGGATGGGAGATGTTCTCCACCAGGCACACCAGGGTGGTGGCACCTCCTGGGGATGGGGGACGCACTGGGAACACCGAGACCACCGGGGTTCCTGGGGGGAAAATGGGGAAAATTGGTTAAAAATGGGAAATATGGGTCAAAAAATGGGGAAAAAATGGAAATTATAGGAGAAATAATGGGGAAAATGGGATTGGGAATGGAGGAAATGGGATGGGAGATGTTCTCCACCAGGAACACCAGGGTGGTGGCACCAGGGACAATGAGACCACCGGGATTCCTGGGGGGAAAATGGGGAAAATTGGTTAAAAATGGGAAAAAATGGAAAAAAATGGGAAAAAATGGGAAATTATGGGAGAAATAATGGGGAAAATGGGATTGGGAATGGAGGAAATGGGATGGGAGATGTTCTCCACCAGGCACACCAGGGTGGTGGCACCTCCTGGGGATGGGGGACACGCCGGGAACACCGAGACCACCGGGGTTCCTGGGGGGAAAATGGGAAAAATGGTTAAAAATGGGAAAAAATTGGAAAAAATGGGAAAAAAATGGAAATTATGGGAGAAATAATGGGGAAAATGGGATTGGGAATGGAGGAAATGGGATGGGAGATGTTCTCCACCAGGAACACCAGGGTGGTGGCACCGGGGACAGCGAGACCACCGGGATTCCTGGGGGGAAAATGGGAAAAATTGGTTAAAAATGGGAAAAAATGGGAAAAAATGGGAAAAAATGGAAAAAAATGGGAAAAAAATGGAAATTATAGGAGAAATAATGGGGAAAATGGGATGGGAGATGTTCTCCACCAGGCACACCAGGGCGGTGGCACCTCCGGGGGACGGGGGACGCGCCGGGAACACCGAGACCACCGGGGTTCCTGGGGGGAAAATGGGAAAAATGGTTAAAAATGGGAAATATGGGTCAAAAAATGGGAAAAAAATGGAAATTATAGGAGAAATAATGGGGAAAATGGGATGGAGGAAATGGGATGGGAGATGTTCTCCACCAGGAACACCAGGGTGGTGGCATCAGGGACACCGAGACCACCGGGGTTCCTGGGGGGAAAATGGGGAAAATTGGTTAAAAATGGGAAAAAATGGGAAAAAAAGGGAAAAAAATGGAAATTATGGGAGAAATAATGGGGAAAATGGGATTGGGAATGGAGGAAATGGGATGGGAGATGTTCTCCACCAGGAACACCAGGGTGGTGGCACCGGGGACAGCGAGACCACCGGGATTCCTGGGGGGAAAATGGGAAAATTGGTTAAAAATGGGAAAAAATGGAAAAAAATGGGAAAAAAATGGAAATTATGGGAGAAATAATGGGGAAAATGGGATGGGAGATGTTCTCCACCAGGCACACCAGGGTGGTGGCACCTCCTGGGGATGGGGGACGCGCCGGGAACACCGAGACCACCGGGGTTCCTGGGGGGAAAATGGGAAAATTGGTTAAAAATGGGAAATATGGGTCAAAAAATGGGAAAAAAATGGAAATTATAGGAGAAATAATGGGGAAAATGGGATGGAGGAAATGGGATGGGAGATGTTCTCCACCAGGAACACCAGGGTGGTGGCACCGGGGACACCGAGACCACCAGGATTCCTGGGGGAAAAATGGGAAAAATTGGTTAAAAATGGGAAAAAATGGAAAAAAATGGGAAAAAATGGAAATTATAGGAGAAATAATGGGGAAAATGGGATTGGGAATGGAGGAAATGGGATGGGAGATGTTCTCCACCAGGAACACCAGGGTGGTGGCACCTCCGGGGGACGGGGGACGGGGGACGCACCGGGAACACCGAGACCACCGGGGTTCCTGGGGGGAAAATGGGAAAAATTGGTTAAAAATGGGAAATATGGGTCAAAAAATGGGGAAAAAAGGGAAATTATAGGAGAAATAATGGGGAAAATGGGATTGGGAATGGAGGAAATGGGATGGGAGATGTTCTCCACCAGGAACACCAGGGTGGTGGCACTGGGGACACCGAGACCACCGGGATTGCTGGGGGGAGAATGGGAAAAATTGGTTAAAATGGGAAAAAATGGGAAATTATGGGAGAAATAATGGGGAAAATGGGATGGAGGAAATGGGATGGGAGATGTTCTCCACCAGGAGCACCAGGGTGGTGGCACCGGGATTCTTGGGGTGAAAAATGGGAAAAATGGAAAAAAATTAGAAAATTATGGGGAAAAATTGGGAAAATGGGAGAAATTATGGGGAAAACGGGGAAACATAATGGGGAAAATGGGGGAAAAAAGGAAAAATGGGAAAAATTCTATTGGAAAATTGGAAAAATGGGAAAAATTAGAAAATTATGGGGGAAATGGGAAAAATAATAGGGAAAAGGGAAAATGGGGGGAAAAGGGAAAACGGGGAAAATGGGACTGGAAAAATAGGAAAAATGTAAAAAAATGAGAATTTTTCGTGGTTTCCATCCTTTCCTCCCCAAATTTTCACTCCCCATGCCCCAAATTTTTTGACAATTTCCATCCCTCCAACCCGAATTTTTCCGACGTTTTCCACCCATCCAGCCCCAAATTTTCCCCACATTTTCACACTCTTTATCCCAAATTTTCACTCTCTCCATCCCAAATTTTCCCCACATTTTCACACTCTTTATCCCAAATTTTCACTCTCTCCATCCCAAATTTTCCCCACATTCTCACACTCTTTATCCCAAATTTTTTCCACATTTTCCACCCTTTCATCGCAAATTTCCCCTAAATTTTCACACTCTCCCAATTTTCACACTCAGCCCATTTTTTTCCACAATTTCCATCTCTCCATCCCCAAATTTTCACTCTCCGTCCCAAATTTTTTTCGCTCTCCATCCCCAATTTTCCCCCAATTTCCATCCCTCCACCCCCAATTTTTTTCCACATTTTCACATTCTTTATCCCCAATTTTTTCCACATTTCCCACCCTTCCATCCCAAATTTTTTTGCACTTTTTTAACCCTTTCATCCCAAATTTCTCCCAAATTTGCCCACATTTCCCATCCCTCCAACCCCGATTTTTCCTACACTTTCTGTCCATCCATCCATCCCCAGATTTTCCCCCAATTTCCAGCCATCCACCCTCATTTTCCCCCACATTTTCCACCCTTTCACCCCCAATTTTTTCCCACATTTTTGACCCTTTAATTCCCCAATTTCTCCCCAACTTTTCCCCAAATTTCCCCCAACTTTCCCCCCAATTTCCCCACCCTTTCCCCCCAATTTTTCCCCAAATTTCCCCCAATTTTTCCCCCAATTTTTTCCCAAATTTCCCCCAATTTTTCCCAAATTTCCCCCAACTTTTCCCCCAATTTTTCCCCAAATTTCCCCCAATTTTTTCCCCAAATTTCCCCCAAATTTTCCCCCAATTTCCCCCAACTTTCCCCCCAATTTTTCCCAAAATTTCCCCCAATTTTTCCCCAAATTTCCCCCAACTTTTCCCCCAATTTCCCCACCCTTTCCCTCCAATTTTTCCCCAAATTTCCCCCAACTTTTCCCCCAATTTCCCCACCCTTTTCCCCCAATTTTTCCCAAATTTCCCCAATTTTTCCCCCAATTTCCCCCAATTTTTTCTCCCAATTTCCCCCAACTTTCCCCCCAATTTTTCCCAAAATTTCCCCCAATTTTTCCCCAAATTTCCCCCAACTTTTCCCCCAATTTCCCCACCCTTTCCCCCCAATTTTTTCCCCAAATTTCCCCCAACTTTTCCCCCAATTTCCCCACCCTTTTCCCCCAATTTTTCCCAAATTTCCCCAATTTTTCCCCCAATTTCCCCCAATTTTTCTCCCAATTTCCCCCAACTTTCCCCCCAATTTTTCCCAAAATTTCCCCCAATTTTTCCCCAAATTTCCCCCAAATTTTCCCCCCAATTTCCCCCCAACTTTCCCCCCAATTTTTCCCCAAATTTCCCCAATTTTTCCCCAAATTTCCCCCAACTTTTCCCCCAATTTCCCCACCCTTTTCCCCCAATTTTTTCCCAATTTTCCCCCCAATTTTTTCCCAAATTTCCCCCAATTTTTCCCCCAATTTCCCACAACTTTTCCCCCAATTTTTCCCCAAATTTCCCCCAATTTTCCCCCCATTTTTCCCCCACCTACCCCTGGCCCGGGGCAGCAGCCCGGCGAGCTGTTTGCCCAGGATTCCCAGGATTTCGCGGCACAGCTGCGTCTCCGCGAGGAGCTCCGCGGGCGTCTCCAGCCCCTCGGGCCAGGCCCGCAGCTCCGCGGCCTCGGGGATCCAGCGCGAGCTCGGGAAGTGGAACCAGGAGAGGCCGCGCCCGTCCAGGGTCACCGAGAGCGCCAGGGACGGAGCGTCCGCCTGGCACGAGAGCACCTCGGCCACGACGTGCGGGGCCGCGGAGCCGGCTGCGGGACAGGGCACGGGGAGAGCGGGAGAGGGGAATGGGGACGGGGAAATGGGGGTGGAGAGGGAAATGGGGATGGAGAATGGAAGGGGAGAGGGAAATGGGGAGAGGGGAATGGGGAGAGGGAAATGGGGACGGGGAAATGGGGGTGGAGAATGGAAGGGGAGAGGGAGATGGGGAGAGGGGAATGGGGACGGGGAAATGGGGAGGGAGAATGGAAGGGGAGAGGGAGATGGGGAGAGGGAAATGGGGAGAGGGAAATGGAGATGGGGAGAGGGAAAGGGAGATGGGGAGAGGGAAAGGGAGAAGGGAAATGGGGATGGAGAATGGAGAGGGGGAGAGGGGAATGGGGACAGGGAAATGGGGAGGGAGGAGGGAAGGGGAGAGGGAGATGGGAAGGGGAAAGGGAGATGGGGATGGAGAATGGAGAGGGAGAGGGAATTGGGGAGGGGAAATAGGGGGAGAGGGAAATGGGGATGGAGAGGGGAGATGGGGAGGGGAAATTGGGAGGGAGGGGAAATAAAAGGGGATGGAGAATGGAAGGGGAGGGGGAGATGGGGAGAGGGAAAGGGAGAGGGAAATGGGGAGGGAGGAGGGAAGGGGAGAGGGAAATGGGGAGAGGGGAATGGGGAGAGGGAAATGGAGAGGGGGAGAGGGAAAGGGAGAAGGGAAATGGGGATGGAGAATGGAAGGGGAGAGGGAGATGGGGAGAGGGAAAGGGAGAGAGGGAGCAGGAAAGGGAGAGGGAAATGGGGGAGAAGGGAAATGGGGAGAGGGAAATGGGGATGGAGAATGGAAGGGGAGAGGGAGATGGGGAGAGGGAGATGGGGAGAGGGAAATGGGGAGAGGGAAAGGGAGAGGGGGAGAGGGAAAGGAGAAGGGAAATGGGGATGGAGAATGGAAAGGGAGAGGGAATTGGGGAGGGAGGAGGGAAGGGGAGAGGGAGATAGGGATGGAGAATGGAGAGGGGAGAGGGAATTGGGGAGAAGGGAAATGGGGAGGGAAAGGGAGAGGGAGAGAGGGAAATGGGGGAGGAGAGGGAAATGGAGAGGGAGGAGGGAAAGGGAGAGGGAAATGGGGATGGAGAGAGGGAGATGGGGAGGGGGAGATGGAAATGAGGAGGGACATGGGGAGAGGGAAAGGGAGAGGGAAATGGGGAGAGGGAAATGGGGAGGTAGAGGGGAGAGGGAGATGGGGATGGGGAGATGGAAATGAGGAGGGAAATGGGGAGAGGGAAAGGGAGAAGGGAGAAGGAAACGAGAGAAGGAAGGAACAGGGAGGGGGAGGGAGGGGACAGAGAGTGGGACAGGGGAGAGGGAGGGGGAACGGGGACAGGGAGGGACAGGGAGGGGACAGGGAGGGGATAGGGAGGGGACAGGGGAGACCCCGAAGGGACAGGAGGGCAGAGGTGACAGCGGAGGGACAGAGGGAGGCGACAGAGAGAGGACAAACAGCAAAGTGAGAGGACAAACAGCAAAGTGAGAGGACAAACAGCAAAGTGAGAGGACAAACAGCAAAGTGAGAGGACAAACCGCCACAGTGAGACCACGCCGAGAGTCCCCTCCCCCTCTCTCTCCCCTCCCCCACCTCCTACCGGGCTCAGCGACGGCCACGGCCACCAAAACCGCCCCGAGCAGCGCCCCGAGGACACCCATGGCCCCTCCGCGTCCCCGGTGTCACCAGAGTCCCCATGCCGAGCCCACCCGTGGGGCCCAACCCCGCGCTAGCCAATGGGAGCGCTCCCCGCCCGTGACGTCATCGGTTGCCAGGCAGAGGAGCCCCGAGAGCGGCGCGGGGCCGGTGACAGCGTGGGGGACGCGAGTGGGGATGGGGAAAGGGGGAAAGGGGGGACCCCGAGACCCCCCCAGGGTCACGTGGGGTTTGGGACACTCCCCTCGTGACCCCTAAATTAGGGAGGGGTCATAAGTGACGTCACGGGAGTTAATGAGCGGCGTGGGGTTAATTAGGGGGACGCGCGTGGCGAGTATTACGTCATCGGGGGTCCCAGGAATTTTGGGGACCCCCGTGGGTGCCCCCCACCCCTCGTGACCCCCCCCAAGAATGTCGCGGACCCCCGTGGGGACACCTCCAGAGTCTTTGGGACCCCAAAATTCCCCCGTGGGTGCCCCCCCCATCTCATCACGGACCCTCGTGGGTGCCCCCAACCCTCATCCCACTCCCCCAGGAATGTCCTAGACCCCCGTGGGGCCACCCCCAGAATTTTTGGGGACCCCCCCGCCCAACCCCACCCCGGACTTCCGTGGGTTCCGCCCCCCCACCCCCCGCTGCAGCGCTCCCCGCACTGCGCATGCGCGGGGCGCTAGGACCCCGCGGAGCCTTTCCCGCCACGCCGGGGGAGGGGGGGAGGGGGGGCCATGAATGGGGACCCGTGGGAGCCGCGGGGGAGCCACGTGACCGCCGCCAGCCAATCAGCGCGCGGGTGACGTAGCTCGTGGCTCCCTTTTCTGCCCCGGGATGGTTTTTTTTACCTTTTTTGCCCCAAACCCGGGGTTTTTTGGGGCGGGAGGATTTGAAGGGAGAGGAGAGGGGGGCGGATGAAGCGGGGCCGAGCCCGGGGGTCGCGGCGCGAAGCGGGGGCGCCTCAGGTGAGTGCCGGGGGGGCGGCCTCGCCCTGCCCCCCCCACAGCGGCGCGGAGGCGGTGGGAGGTCACGTGATGGCGTCGCGCTGTCAATCAGGCTTCATCCCGCCCCCTTTTCGGGGAGTCGACCAATAGGGAGGCGCGGAGCGGGTGATTGACAGCGGGGCGGGCGCGGCTTTGTGCGCGCGGCGGGGGCGGCGGTTTGGGGCGAAAAGCGCCATGTTTGGGTGTTCGCGCGGGGGCGGCGGCGGGCGCGGCCCCAAGTGCTGTGTCACGGTGGCGGTGGAGAGCCCCGGGAAGGGGGGAAGGGAAGCGGACGCCACACGGAGCCACCCGTGTCCTGCGAGCCCCGGGGAGGGAGGGGGCGGGGGAATGTGGAGAGGAAGAGGTCGGGAAGGACGCAAGAATTCCCTCAGCGAGGAGGGCGAAAAGGGTCGGGGGGTCCCTGAGGGGGAGCCCGTGGGGAGGGAGGGGGTTCGGGGCTCCCCGGGGTTGGGGGTGAGGGGCTGATGGGGGTGGGGGGGGAGCGGCGTTTTAGGGTTTTAGCGGCGCTGGCGGCCGCGGCAGCGGCGTGTCCGTGGGGGTTGTCGCCTCCCGCGTGTGCTCAGGGAAAGGCTGGAGCCGCCCGAGCCCCTGTGGGCGCCGCGGGACGCGGGGGCGACGCGGTGCGTGGCTGCCTGTGGGGGGGGTGGGGGGGGGTGCGGGGTTGAACGGAGCATTGAAGGCTGGGAGAGCATCGCGAGGGGGGTGAGGCCCAGCGGGGGAGCGTCCCCGAAGCTCGCTGCGGCCGAGGAGCGGCGGGGGAAGCGGCGGGTGCGGTCGCCAGCGGCCGCGCTCATTGTCCGGCCGCGGCCACCGCCGCCATTCAAGATGGCGCCCGCCGGCCCCTTCTTCCTCCTTCGCCTCCCCCTACTCCCCCCGAGGCGCCGCAGCCAATCGGCGGCTGAGCCCGCCCCCCGCGTGACCCGCCAGCCATTCAGCGCGCGGCGGGCGCCAGCGCCAGCCAATCACCGCCGAGACGGGCGCGCGCGTTGGGTGAGGCGCTGGGCGGAAGGCCGGGAGGGGCGTGGAGCCCTTCCCTTGATTGACGCGCCCCTCGGCCAATCGCGCCCTTTCCCGGCAGGTGCCTCCGCCCAATGAAGCAGCGGCGGGGCGGGGCGGGTGGGTTGGGTGACGTCAGCGCGCGGGCGTCCAATGGCGAGGCAGCTGAGGTCTATATAAGGGCGGGCGGGGGCAGGCCGAGCGGCGCCATTTCGCGGGGACGAAAGGACGGAGCGGGTCGGGCCCGGCGCGCGAGGGGGGCGGCCCCAACCCGGCTCCATCCCCCGCCTCCGCCGTCCCGGAGGGCTCCGGGACCCTCCCCGGACCCTCCCCGGCCTCCGCAGCGACCCCTGCCTGCGGCCACCGGCGGCGAGGGGGGGAAGACGCCTCCGCCCGGCTTCTTTTCCACCACCTCCCTCCTCCTTCCCCCCCCCCACTCGCTCCTTCCCCTCAGCGAGCCAAGATGGAGCGCGGCCGCTGAGATTGCCCGCTACGATATCCGCCGTCATCCGCCGCTCCGAGCGCGGCTCCTCGCCTCTTCCATCCCAGCCGAGGCCGCCGGAGGTTGGCAGCGACTCGGCCGGGGTTGTATCGAGCGGATCGCGCCGCGTTCGGCGGGTCCGGTGAGGCTCCGAAGGGACGATCCCCCCGCTCCCGCTCCCGCTCCGTTTCTGTGTGTGGCCCCCCCGGTGCATCCCCTCAGAGCGCGCCGCCATTTTCGCCGCGCCCCGTGGATGTGAGGCCGAGCTCGGTGCGTTTCCCTCCCTCCTCATCCTCTGCCGCCGCTCGAGGAGCTCGGAAAGGGGAGGGGGCTCCCTGCAAGACCCCCCTCCCCTGGTACCGGGGATGCGCTGACGCTGGAAAGGCCCAAAGCGGGCCGGGAGCGGTGAAGCTTTGGCCGGGCAAAGTGGGGGGCTCGTCGGAGGAGACGGCGGGAGGAGGAGGAGGAGGAGACGAAGGCCGGGCGGGCCCGAGGGCCTCAGCAGCAGCAGCAGCAGCCGCCGCCGGGATGTTGCAGAATGTGAATCCCCAGAGCAAGTAGGTGCTGGTGGGGACACGCGTGGGGCGTTCGGGGGTGTTGGTGTGAGGGGACGGGGTGCGCCGTAGGAGCAGCGGGTTGTGGTAGCGTGCGGTGTCTGTGCTGTGACAGTGACACTGGGGACACAGGGACCCCAAAATTGTGGCAGTGTCACTGTGGGACCGTCACGCTGGGAATGTCACCCCCGTGCTGTGACAGTGACACAGGGACCCCTAAATTGTGGTTGTGGTGCTGTGGGGCGTCCGTGCTGTGACAGTGACATTGGGGACCCCCCATGTGTGGCAGTGTCACTGTGGGACCCCCGCACACTGAGCCTGTGTCACCCCCATGCTGTGACAGTGACACTGTGGGACCCGGCGTTCTGTGACAGTGACATTGGGGACCCCCAGATTGTGGCAGCGTCACTGGTGGATCCCTGTCGTGGGTCTGTGTCACCCCCGTGCTGTGACAGTGACATTGGGGACCCCCAGATTGTGGCAGTGTCACTGGTGGATCCCTGTTCTGGGTTTGTGTCACCCCCGTGCTGTGACAGTGGCATTGGGGACACGGGGACCCCAGAATTGTGGCAATGTCACTGGTGGATCCCTGTCGTGGGTCTGTGTCACCCCCGTGCTGTGACAGTGACATTGGGGACACGGGGACCCCAGAATTGTGGCAGTGTCACCATGGGACCCTGGTGCTGGGTCTGTGTCATCTCCAGGCTGTGACAGTGACATTGGGACCCCCAAATCGTGGCAGTGTCACTGTGGGGTGCCCATGCTGGGTTTGTGTCACCCCCAGGTTGTGACAGTGACATTGGGACCCCCAAATTGTGGCAGTGTCATTGTGGGGTGCCCATGCTGGGTTTTTGTCACCCCCAGGTTGTGACAGTGACACTGGGACCCTGTGCTGGGCCTGTGGGACCCCCAGGCTGTGACAGTGACATTGGGACCCCCAAATCCTGGTAGTGTCATTGTGGGGTGCTCGTGTTGAGTTTGTGTCACCTCCAGGCTGTGACAGTGACATTGGGACCCCCAAATCGTGGCAGTGTCACTGTGGGACACCTGTATTGGGTTTGTGTCACCTCCACGCTGTGACAGTGACACCTGTGGGACCCCGCATGCTGCGACAGTGACGTTGGGGACACAGGGACCCCCAAATTGTGGCTGTGTCACTGCTTGTGTTGAGTTTGTGTCACCCACATGCTGCGACAGTGACATTGGGACCCCCAAATCCTGGCAGTGTCACTGCGGGGTGCCCATGCTGGGTTTGTGTCACCTCCAGGCTGTGACAGTGACATTGGGACCCCCAAATCGTGGCTGTGTCACCATGGCACCCCACATCGTAGTTGTGTCACCCCCGTGCTGTGACAGTGACATTGGGACTCCCCTGCTGGGTTTGTGTCACCCCAGTGCTGTGACAGGGATGCTGTGGGACCCCCGTGCTGTGACAGTGACACTGTGGGACCCCCCGTGCTGTGACAGTGACATTGGGACTCCCCTGCTGGGTCTGTGTCACCCCCATGCTGTGACAGGGACGCTGTGGGACCCCCCGTGCTGTGACAGTGACATTGGGACTCCCCTGCTGGGTTTGTGTCACCCCCGTGCTGTGACAGTGACGCTGTGGGACCCCCAATTGTCCCTGTGTCACTCTGGGATCTCTGCTCTGGGTCTGTGTCACCCCCGTGCTGTGACAGTGACATGGGGACCCCCAGATCCTGGCAGTGTCACCGTGGGACCCCCACGCTGGGCCTGTGGCACCTTCAGGCTGTGACAGTGACGTTGTGACCCCAAAATGGTGGCAGTGTCACCCTCAAACGGACAGTGGCACCGTTAAATTGTGACAGTGTCATCTCCAGGCTGTGACGGGGACACGGGGACCCCAAATTGTGACATTGTCACCCCCAGGCTGCGACAGGGACACGGGGACCCCAAATTGTGACATTGTCACCGTGGGACCCCCCAAACTGTGGCAATGTCACCCTCAGGCTGTGACAGTGACATTGGGATCCCCAAACTGTGACAGTGACATTGGGATCCCCAAAACGTGACAGTGACACCCCCAAATTATGGCAGTGTCACCATGGGACCCCAAACTGTGACAGTGTCACCTTCAGGCTGTGACAGTGACACTGTGGGACCGTAGGACCCCCCCAAACTGTGACAGCCTCACCCCCAAACTGTGACAGCGTCACCCCCACACTGTGACAGTGACATTGGGACCCCCCAAGTTGTGGCAGCGTCACCCCCAGGCTGTGACAGTGACATTGGGACCCCCAAAGTGTCACCGAGGTCACCCCGTCCTTGTCACCAGGGTCGTGCCCTTGGGGACAATCCCGGGGTCACCCAGGGGTCAGCTCGGGAAAAAAAGGGGATCCCAAATCCTGGGGGTCCCCAAATCCTTGGGGTTGGTGACATGGGCGTCCCCAAGTCCTGGGGGTCCCCAAATCCTTGGGATCGGTGACATGAGGGTCCCCAAATCCTGCTGGGGGTCCCCAAATCCTGGGGGTCCCCAAATCCTTGGGATCGGTGACATGAGGGTCCCCAAATCCTGCTGGGGGTCCCCAAATCCTCCTGGGGGTCCCCAAATCCTGCTGGGGGTCCCCAAATCCTGGGGGTCCCCAAATCCCTGGCACTGATGTCCCCAAATCCTGGATCCCCCAAAATCTTTGAGATTGGAATTCTGGGGGTCCCCAAATCTTTGGGATTAGTGTCCTGGGGGTCCCAAATCCTTGGGGTTGATGTCCCCAAATCCCGAACCCCCAAATCCTTGGGATCAGTGTCCTGGGGGTCCCCAAACCTTTGGGATTGGAGTCCTGGGGATCCCCAGATTTTTGGGATTGGTGTCCCCAAATCCTGGATCCCCCAAATCCTTGGGATCAGTGTCCTGGGGGTCCCCAAAATCCTTGGGAACATTGACATGGGGGTCCCCAAATCACTGGGATTGACGTCCCCAAATCCTGGGGGTCCCTAAAATATTTGGGATTGGTGATGTGAGGATCCCCAAATCTTTGGGGTTGGTGTCCTGGGGGTCCCCAAATAATTGGGATTTTATTCCCCAACTCCTGGACCCCAAAATCCTTGAGATTGGGGTTTTGGGGGTCCCCAAATCCTTGGGATTCATCACATGGGGGTCCCCAAATCTTTGGGATTTGTGTCCCCATTCCTGGATCCCCCAAAATCCCCAAATTTGAGCAGCAGAATTGCGGATTTAGGAGCGGTTTGAGCAGTTAGGAGCGGGATTGGCTGCGGGGTTGTGTGGTTAGGGTCACTTTCAACTGCTGCTTTCTGGGTTTAGGCGCGGATTTAGGAGCGGGATTGCGGATTTAGGAGCGGGATTGCGGATTTAGGAGCGGGATTGCGGATTTAGGAGCGGGATTGCGGATTTAGGAGCGGAATTGGGGATTTAGGAGCGGGATTGCGGATTTAGGAGCGGGATTGCGGATTTAGGAGCGGGATTGCGGATTTAGGAGCGGGATTGCTGATTTAGGAGCAGGATTGCAGATTTAGGAGCGGGTTTAGGAGTGAAATTGTGGATTCAGAACTGGTTTTCAGGGCGGATTTAGGATCGCTTTTAGAAGTGCAATTGGGGATTTAGGAACGGTTTTAGGATTGGTTTTGGGAGCGGAATTGTGGATTTAGGAGCGGAATTGCGGATCTAGGAGCAGAATTGCGGATTTAGGAGCAATTTTAGCAGTGGAATTGCAGATTTAGGAGTGGATTTAGGAGCGGGATTGGGGATTTAGGAGCGGGATTGCGGATTTAGGAGCGGGTTTAGGAGTGAAATTGTGGATTCAGAACTGGTTTTCAGGGCGGATTTAGGATCGCTTTTAGCAGTGCAATTGGGGATTTAGGAACGGTTTTAGGATTGGTTTTGGGAGCGGGATTGCGGATTTAGGAGCCGGGATTCGCGGATTTAGGAGCCGGAATTATGGATTTAGGGAGGCTTGGATTTAGGAGCGGGATGGCGGATTTAGGAGCAGTTTTAGCAGTGGAATTGGGGATTTAGGAGCGGAATTGCGGATTTAGGAGCGGAACTGCGGATTTAGGAGCGGAACTGCGGATTTAGGAGCGGGATTGCGGATTTAGGAGCGGGATTGCGGATTTAGGAGCAGGATTGCAGATTTAGGAGCAATTTTAGCAGTGGAATTGCAGATTTAGGAGTGGATTTAGGAGCGGAATTGCGGATTTAGGAGCGGGATTGCGGGTTTAGGAGTGAAATTGTGGATTCAGAACTGGTTTTCAGGGCGGATTTAGGATCGCTTTTAGCAGTGCAATTGGGGATTTAGGAACGGTTTTAGGATGGGTTTTGGGAGCGGAACTGCGGATTTAGGAGCGGGATTGCGGATTTAGGAGCAATTTTAGCAGCGGAATTGCGGATTTAGGAGTGGCTCTTGGAGCAGATTTAGGAGCGGTTTTAGCAGTGGAATTGCGGATTTAGCAGCGGAATTGCGGATTTAGGAGCAGTTTTAGCAGCGGAATTGCGGATTTAGGAGTGGCTCTTGGAGCAGATTTAGGAGCGGTTTTAGCAGCGGAATTGCGGATTTAGGAGCGGAATTGCGGATTTGGGAGCGGAATTGTGGATTTAGGAGCGGTTTTAGCAGCAGAATTGCGGATTTAGGAGCAGTTTTAACACTTAGTACCAGTTTTATCCTTTGGGACCGGTTTTAACAGCAAAATTGCCAATTTAAGTCCATGATTACCCCTTAAAACCGGTTTTAAGTGCGATTTTTGCCTGGAATTTGCTTGTGGTTTTAACCCCTTCTTTGCCATTTTCCCAGGATTCTGGGCGAGGGCAATGCCGCCCTCACGGCTTTGGGCACCGACTCGACGGCGCCGGGCAAGACGCATCGGCAAACCCTCGAGAGCCCCAGCGTGGGCTCGGGGCCGAGCGGCTTTAGGAGCGGCTTTAGCAGCGGAATTGCAGATTTAGGAGCGGTTTTAGGAGTGAAATTGTGGATTCAGAACTGGTTTTCAGGGCGGATTTAGGATCGCTTTTAGAAGTGCAATTGGGGATTTAGGAACGGTTTTAGGATTGGTTTTGGGAGCGGAATTGTGGATTTAGGAGTGGAATTGCGGATTTAGGAGCAGAATTGCGGATTTAGGAGCAATTTTAGCAGTGGAATTGCAGATTTAGGAGTGGATTTAGGAGCGGAATTGCGGATTTAGGAGCGGATTGGTTGATTTAGGAGGCGGGTTTAGGAGTGAAATTGTGGATTCAGAACTGGTTTTCAGGGCGGATTAGGATCGCTTTAGCAGTGCAATTGGGGATTTAGGAACGGTTTTAGGATTGGTTTTGGGAGCGGGATTATAGGAGCGGGATTGTGATGATTAGGGTGGGATTTAGAGCGGGATTGCGGATTTAGGAACGGATTTGGAGGGATTGGGTAGCAGTTTTAGCAGTGGAATTGGGGATTTAGGAGCGGAATTGCGGATTTAGGAGCGGAACTGCGGATTTAGGAGCGGAACTGTGCGGATTTAGAGGGATTGGGGCGGATTTAGGGAGCGGGATTGCGGATTTAGGAGCAGGATTGCAGATTTAGGAGCAATTTTAGCAGTGGAATTGCAGATTTAGGAGTGGATTTAGGAGCGGAATTGCGGATTTAGGAGCGGGATTGCGGGTTTAGGAGTGAAATTGTGGATTCAGAACTGGTTTTCAGGGCGGATTTAGGATCGCTTTTAGCAGTGCAATTGGGGATTTAGGAACGGTTTTAGGATGGGTTTTGGGGGAGCGAACTCGGGATTTAGGAGCGGGATTGCGGATTTAGGAGCAATTTTAGCAGCGAATTGCGGATTTAGGAGTGGCTCTTGGAGCAGATTTAGGAGCGGTTTTAGCAGTGGCGTTTAGCAGGATTGCTTAGGATGGGATTTAGGAGCAGTTTTAGCAGGACTTGGATTTAGGGAGTGGCTCTTGGAGCAGATTTAGGGCCGGTTTTAGCAGCGGAATGCGTTAGAGCGGAATTGTGGTTTAGGAGGCTCAGAGCAGTTAGGAGCGGATGTGGTTTAGGAGGGAATTGCGGTAGAGCGGAACAGATTTAGGAGCGAATTGCGGATTTGGGAGCGGAATTGTGGATTTAGGAGCAGTTTTAGCAGCAGAATTGCGGATTTAGGAGCAGTTTTAACACTTAGTACCAGTTTTATCCTTTGGGACCAGTTTTAACAGCAAAATTGCCAATTTAAGTCCATGATTACCCCTTAAAACCGGTTTTAAGTGCGATTATTGCCTGGAATTTGCTTGTGGTTTTAACCCCTTCTTTGCCATTTTCCCAGGATTCTGGGCGAGGGCAATGCCGCCCTCATGGCTTTGGGCACCGACTCGACGGCGCCGGGCAAGCGCATCGGCAAACCCTCGAGAGCCCCAGCGTGGGCTCGGGGCCGAGCGGCTTCAGGAGCGGCTTTAGCAGCGGAATTGCAGATTTAGGAGCGGTTTTAGGAGTGAAATTGTGGATTCAGAACTGGTTTTCAGGGCGGATTTAGGATCGCTTTTAGCAGTGCAATTGGGGATTTAGGAACGGTTTTAGGATGGGTTTTAGGATTGGTTTTGGGAGCAGAATTGAGGATTTAGGAGCGGTTCTAACACATAGGACCAGTTTTAGGAATGGAATTGCGGGTTTAGGAGCGGATTGTAGGATTGGTTTTAGGATTGGTTTTAGAAGCAGAATTGGGGATTTAGGACTGGTTTTAAGAGCGGAGTTGCGGATTTAGGAGCGGAATTGGGGATTTAGGAGCGGAATTGGGGATTTAGGAGCGGAATTGGGGATTTAGGAGCGGGATTGGGGATTTAGGAGCGGAATTGCGGATTTAGGAGCAGTTTTAGCAGCGGAATTGGGGATTTAGGAGCGGAATTGGGGATTTAGGAGCGGAATTGGGGATTTGGGAGCGGAATTGGGGATTTGGGAGCGGAATTGGGGATTTGGGAGCGGAATTGGGGATTTGGGAGCGGAATTGGGGATTTGGGAGCGGAATTGGGGATTTGGGAGCGGAACTGGGGATTTGGGAGCGGAACTGGGGATTTAGGAGCGGAATTGGGGATTTAGGAGCGGAATTGGGGATTTAGGAGCGGAATTGGGGATTTAGGAGCGGAATTGGGGATTTAGGAGCGGAATTGGGGATTTGGGAGCGGAATTGGGGATTTGGGAGCGGAATTGGGGATTTGGGAGCGGAATTGGGGATTTAGGAGCGGGATTGGGGATTTAGGAGCGGGATTGCGGATTTAGGAGCAGTTTTAGCAGTGGAATTGCGGATTTAGGAGGGGCTCTCTGAGCAGATTTAGGAGCGGTTTTAGCAGCGGAATTGCGGATTTAGGAGCGGAATTACAGATTTAGGAGCGGGATTGCGGATTTAGGAGCGGAATTGCGGATTTAGGAGCGGAATTGCAGATTTAGGAGCGGAATTGCGGATTTGGGAGCGGAATTGTGGATTTAGGAGCAGTTTTAGCAGCAGAATTGCGGATTTAGGAGCAGTTTTAACACTTAGTACCAGTTTTATCCTTTGGGACCAGTTTTAACAGCAAAATTGCCAATTTAAGTCCATGATTACCCCTTAAAACCGGTTTTAACTGCGATTTTTGCCTGGAATTTGCTGGTGTTTTTAACCCCTTCTTTGCCATTTTCCCCAGGATTCTGGGCGAGGGCAATGCCGCCCTCATGGCTTTGGGCACCGACTCGACGGCGCCGGGCAAGCGCATCCGCAAGCCGTCGCTGCTCTACGAGGGCTTCGAGAGCCCCACCATGGCGTCGGTGCCGGCGCTGGCGGCGCCGCCGGCCAATCCTCCTCCCCCCGAGGTGTCGAACCCCAAGAAGCCGGGCCGGGTCACCAACCAGCTGCAGTACCTGCACAAGGTGGTCATGAAGGCGCTCTGGAAGCACCAGTTCGCTTGGCCCTTCCGGCAGCCCGTGGACGCCGTTAAGCTCGGCTTGCCGGTAACAAATTCGGGGGTTTTTTTGGGGGTTTATGGGGGTTTTTTGGGGTTTTTGGGGTTTTTATGGGTTTTTTGGGGGTTTTTGGGGTTTTTGGGGGCTTTCTATGGGGTTTCTATGGGGGTTTTAAGGGGTTTTTTTAGGGGGTTTATAGGGGGTTTTTATGGAGGTTTTTATGGAGGTTTTTATGGTGTTTTTGGGGGTTTTATGGGGGTTTTTATGGGGGTTTTATGGGCTTTTTTGGGGGGTTTTATGGGGTTTTTTGGGGGCTTTTTATGGGTTTTTGAGGTTTTATGGGGGTTTTGGGGGTTTTTTTGGGGTTTTTAGGGTTTTTATGAGGTTTTATGGGGTTTTTATGGGGTTTTTTGGGGGTTTTTATGGGGGGTTTTGGGGGCTTTTTATGGGGGATTTTTGGGGTTTTATGGGGGGTTTTATGGGGTTTTATGGGGGGTTTTGGGGGTTTTATGGGGGGTTTTATGGGGTTTTTATGGGGGGTTTTTTGGGGTTTTGTTTGGGGTTTTATAGGGGGTTTTGGGGGTTTTATGGGGTTTATTTATGGGGGTTTTTTGGGGGGGGGCTTTTATGGGGTTTTTTTGGGGTTTTTTTGGCGTTTTTATATGGGGTTTTGGGGGTTTTCTGGGGTTTTTTATGGGGTTTTTTTGGGGGTTTTACAGGGTTTTTACAGGGTTTTTATGGAGTTTTTATGGGGTTCTTATGGGGTTTTTATGGGTTTTTTTTTGGGGGGTTTTACGGGGGGTTTTTACAGGGTTTTTATGGAGTTTTTATGGGGTTTTTATGGGTTTTTTTGGGGATTTTCTGAGGCTTTTTTACGGGGTTTATTTGGGGTTTTTATGGGGTATTTTTGGGGGTTTTTTTGGGTTTTTTGGGCCTTTTGTGTGTGTGGATTTGGACCCTGATTCTGCTTTTCCAGCCCTGAGTTTTGTCCTTCTCAGCTCCGGGTGCGAACTCGAAAACTTTGTCTTTGTTTGGGCTTGAGATGAATTTTGGGGTGATCCTAAAATCAACATCAGGCTGATCATGAAATTATTCTCAAGCTGATCCTAAAATTCGTTTCAGGGTGATCCTAAACTTAATTTTAGGCAAAATTCCAGGAAAATCGCAGCAAAATGTAAAACAAAAAAATCCAGGAAAATTCAGGCAAAATTCCTGCAAAATCCCCCAAAATTAAAAAAAAAATCCAGCAAAAATTAAAAAAAAATCCGGAAAAATTCCCCAAAATTCAATAAAAATGCTCAGAAAATTCCCAGCATTCAAGGGAAATTACCCAAAATTCCAGGAAAGTCTCCAAAATTAAAAACAACAAAAAAAAATATTCCAGCTAAATTCCCCAACATTCAAGGAAAATCCCCCAAAATTCCAAAAAATTCCAGGAAAATACAAGGAAAATGCCCCAAAATTTTAAAAAAATTCCCCAAAATTCAATGAAAATTCCAGAAATCTGAAGGAAAATTTAAATAAAAACTCCAGGAAAATTTGAGGAAAAAAAAATCTAAAAAATTGAAGAAAATTCTCGGAAAATGCCCCAAAATTCCCAAATTTCTCCTTTTCCTCCCGAGTGCGTGTGGGCCCCTCCCCCTCTGGATGTTTTTTGTTCCTCCTGAGCCCAAATTTGGGTTTTTTTGCCCCGAATTCAGGATTACCACAAGATCATCAAGCAGCCCATGGACATGGGAACCATCAAGAGGAGGTTGGAGAACAATTATTACTGGGGGGCGGCCGAGTGCATGCAGGACTTCAACACCATGTTCACCAACTGCTACATCTACAACAAGGTACCAAATATTAAAAATACGCCCCAAAATGCCTAGAAACAGTCAAAAAAGCAGCACAAAAATACCACCAGAAAATCACCCAGAAAACCCCTGAAAACGGTACAAGAATTACACAGAAATGCGTAAAAACGCTCCCAAAAATCACACAAAAATACCCAAAAATACACCCAAACCACCCAAAAATGCACCCAAAAATTGCACGAAAATACCCCAAAAATCACAGAAAATATTGCCAAAAATCCACCCCAAAATGCACCCAAAAATTGCACAAAATATCCCCAAAAATCCACCCCAAAAATCGCACAAGTATTGCACAAAAATCCACCCCAAAATTGCACAAAATTGCACAAAAATACCCCAAAAATCCACCCCAAAATTGCACAAAAATCCACCCAAAAATTGCACAAAAATTGCACAAAATATTCCCAAAAATCCACCCAAAAATTGCGCAAAAATACCCCGAAAATACACCCAAAAATTGCACAAAAATACCCCAAAAATCCACCCAAAAATCGCACAAAATATTCCCAAAAATCCACCCCAAAATTGCACAAAAATATCCCAAAAATCCACCCAAAAGTTGCACAAAAATTGGACAAAAATACCCCAAAATGCACCCAAAAATTGCACAAAGATTGCACGGAAATACCCCAAAAATTGCACAAAAATTGCACAAAAATTGCACGAAAATACCCCAAAAATCCACCCCAAAATTGCACAAAATATTCCCAAAAATGCACCCAAAAATCCACCCAAAAATTGCACAAAAATTGCACAAAAATACCCCAAAATGCACCTAAATTAGTCCCAAAAATCACACCAGAAATCCCAGAAAAATCCCAGAAAAATCCCAGAAAAATCCCAGAAAAATCCCAGAAAATGGAGAAACAATTTTAAAAAATTTGGAAAAACAAGTCCTATAGAAATCCCATAAAAATCAGGGGAAAACGATTCAAAAAGTGCAGAAAAAAATCAGAAAAAAACTCCAAAAAAATCCCTTCAAAATCCCATTAAAGTCAAGAAAAAAAATCCCCCAAAAAAAGAAAAAAAGCCCCAAGAAATCAGAAAAAAATTCCAAAAATCCCCCCCAAAATGATTCAAAAAGTGCAGGAAAAAAAATGAGAAAAAAATTGAAAACTTCCACCAAAAAATTCTCAGGAATTTCAAAAAAGTCCCTTAAAATCCCTTTAAAATTTGAAAGAATTTCAAATAAATGCAGAAAAAAATCCCTTACAAATCCCATAAAAAATCACAAAATAATCAACAAAAAATCCCCAGGAAATCAGAAAAAATTCTGAAAAAAATCAGGAAAAATTCCCAAAAAATCCCTTTAAAGTTGGTAAATTATACGGGAAAAAATTGAAAAAAAATTCAGAAAAAAATGCCTTAAAATCCTATAAAAATCCAGGAAAAAAAAATCCAAAAATATGCAGAAAAAAAATCCCCAAAAAAATCAGAACAAATTCCAAAAAAATGGGGAAAAGTTTCCTGAAAATCCCCAAAAAATCTGGGAAGGTTTTCAAACTTGTAATTTTTTAATTTTCTCGTTTTCTGATGATTTTTCCCCGTTTTTGGCAGCCCACGGACGACATCGTGCTGATGGCACAGATGCTGGAGAAAAAAAATCCCCAAAAATTTAAAAAAAAATCCCTAAAAAATCCTCAAAACAGAATTCCCCCAAATCCCAAAATAATACAAAAAAAAAAACCTTAATAATTAAAAAAATTCAGAAAAAAATTCCAAAAAATTCCCCAAAAATTAAAAAAAAAAGTGGAAAAAAATTGGGAAAAAATCAGAAAAAATTCCAAAAAAAATCGAAAAAAAATCAGAAAAAATTCCAAAAAAAATCAGAAAAAATTCCCAAAAATCCCCAAAAATTAAAATAAAATCCCCAAAATTCCCCAAAAAATCCTCAAAACAAAATTCCCCCAAATCCCAAAAAAATACAAAAAAAACCCCAACTTAAGAATAAAAAAATATCAGAAAAAAAATCCAAAAAATTCCCCAAAAATTCAAAAAAAAAGGGAAAGAAAAAAATTGGGAAAAAATCAGAAAAAAAATTCAAAAAAACCCGAAAAAAATCAGAAAAAAATTCCAAAAAATTCCCCAAAAATTAAAAAAACAAGTGGAAAAAAAAAGTGAAAAAATCAGAAAAAAATTCCAAAAAAATTCCAAAAAAATCAGAAAAAAATTCAAAAAAAATTGAAAAAAATCAGAAAAAAATTCCCAAAAATTGGAAAAAAATCAGAAAAAATTCTCAGACTTTTCCCCCACTTTTCCCAAGCTGTAATTTTTCTTTTTTCCCATTTTTTCCCTCTTTCTCCCCGTTTTGGGCAGCCCACGGACGACATCGTGCTGATGGCACAGACGCTGCAGGAAAAAATCCCCAAAAAATCCCCAAAAATCCCCAAAAATTAAAATAAAATCCCCAAAATTCCCCAAAAATTAAAATAAAATCCCCAAAATTCCCCAAAAATTAAAATAAAATCCCCAAAATTCCCCAAAAAATCCTCAAAACAAAATTCCCCCAAATCCCAAAATAATACAAAAAAAACCCTTAAGAATAAAAAAAATCAGAAAAAAATCAGAAAAAATTCCCCAAAAATTCAAAAAAAAGTGGAAAAAAATTGGGAAAAAATCAGAAAAAAAATCCAAAAAAATTCCAAAAAATCAGAAAAAATTCCCCAAAAATTCAAAAAAGTGGAAAAAAGTGAAAAAATCAGAAAAATTCCAAAAAATTCCAAAAAAATCAGAAAAATTCAAAAAAAAAATCGAAAAAATCAGAAAAAATCCCCAAAAATTGAAAAAACCAGAAAAATTCCCGTGACTTTCCCCCACTTTTCCCAAGCTGTAATTTTTCTTTTTCCCATTTTTGCCTTTTCTCCCCGTTTTGGGCAGCCCACGGACTATTATCGTGCTGATGGGCAGACGCTGGAGAGCTTTTCCTGCAGAAAGTGGCGCAGATGCCGGAGTGAGCAGGAGCTGCTGCTGCCCCTGGGCAAGAACAGCCACAAGAAAGGGGCGGCCAGGGCTGCAGGTGGGGAAATTTGGGGTGGAAAACTGAAATTTTGGGAAAAAACTTTCAATTTGTATTAAAAAACCTGAAATTTGGGGAAAAAACCCCAAATTTTTAGGGAAAAAATCTGAATTTTTGGGGGGAAAAATGTCAATTTTAGGGGGAAATGATCTGAATTCTGGGGGGAAAAAATGTGGATTTTGGGGTGAAAAAAAAGTGAATTTTGGGGTTAAAAATGTGGATTTTGGGTAAAACCAGAGGAGCAGGAGCTGCTGCTGCCCCTGGGCAAGAACAGCCACAAGAAAGGGGCGGCCAGGGCTGCAGGTGGGGAAATTTGGGGTGAAAAACTGACATTTTGGGAAAAATCCTAAAATTTGTATTAAAAAACCTGAAATTTGGGGAAAAAACCCCAAATTTTTAGGGAAAAAATCTGGATTTTTGGGGGAAAAAATCCCAAAATTTGGAGTAAAAATCTGGATTTTAGGGGGAAAAAATGTGGATTTTGGGGTGAAAAACGTGGATTTTGGTAAAAAACTGAAATTTGGGGAAAAAATCCGAATTTTAGGGAAAAAAAATCTGAATTTTGGGATAAAAGCAGAGGAGCAGGAGCTGCTGCTGCCCCTGGGCAAGAACAGCCACAAGAAAGGGGCAGCCAGGGCTGCAGGTGGGGAAATTTGGGGTGAAAAACTGAAATTTTGGGAAAAAACTTTCAATTTGTATTAAAAAACCTGAAATTTGGGGAAAAAAACCCAAATTTTTAGGGAAAAAATCTGAATTTTTGGGGGGAAAAATGTCAATTTTAGGGGGAAATGATCTGAATTCTGGGGGGAAAAAATGTGGATTTTGGGGTGAAAAAAAAGTGAATTTTGGGGTGAAAAACTTGGGTTTTGGTAAAAATGTGGATTTCGGGGGAAAATGTGGATTTTGGGGTTAAAAATGTGGATTTTGGGTAAAACCAGAGGAGCAGGAGCTGCTGCTGCCCCTGGGCAAGAACAGCCACAAGAAAGGGGCAGCCAGGGCTGCAGGTGGGGAAATTTGGGGTGAAAAACTGAAATTTTGGGAAAAAAAAGAATTTTGGGGTAAAATATGCAGATTTTGGGGAAAAAAGACGTGAATTTTGGGGTGAAAAGTGTGAATTTTGGGGGGAAAAATGTGAGTTTTGGGGTGAAATGAATTTTGAGGGGAAAAAAAAGTGGATTTTGGGGTGAAAAACTGTGGAGTTTGGGGTGAAAAAATTTGAATTTTGAGGTAAAAGAATGTGAATTTTGTGTTATAAAAATGTGGATTGTGGGGTGAAAAAAAGTGAATTTTGGGGTGAAAAAAAGTGAATTTTGGGGGGAAAAAAATCTGGATTTTGAGGTAAAAGAATGTGAATTTTATGTTATAAAAATGTAGATTTAGGGTGAAAAAAAGTGAATTTTGGGGTGAAAAAAAGTGAATTCTGGGGTTAAAAAATGTGAATTTTGGGGGGAACAATGTGAATTTTGGGGTAAAAAAATCTGAATTTTGTGTTATAAAAATGTGGATTTTGTGGGGAAAAAAAGTGAATTTTGGGGTAAGAAAAAGTGAATTTTGGGGTGAAAAAAATGTCAATTTTGGGGTGAAAAAATGTGAATTTTGTGTTATAAAAATGTGGATTTTGGGGGGAAAAAAAGTGAATTTGGGGGGAAAAACGTGGATTTTGGGGTCAAAAAAGTGAATTTTGGCATAAAAAAGAGGTGAATTTTGGGGTGAAAAAATGTCAATTTTGGGATGAAAAAAAGTGAATTTTGAGGTGAAAAAAAAGTGAATTTTGGGGTGAAAAAAAAGTGAATTTTGTGTTATAAAAATGTGGATTTTGGGGTGCCAAAAGTGAATTTTGGGGTGCCAAAAGTGAATTTTGGGGTGCCAAAAGTGCATTTTGAGCGAGCAATGTGCTTTCGCTGTGCGCAGCTCTCCTGGCCGGGCTGACGACGCCGGGCCAGCAGGTGCCGCGTGTCGTCCCTGTGCTCCCAGAGCTCCCTCGGCGCCTCGGCGCTGGCGGCGCCGAAGCTCCCTCAAGGCCACGTGGCGGCTGGCGCACTGCCGGGTGATCGCGGGCGCCGCTGCTGAAATCCCTGCAGCACGCCGGGGTCGGGCAACCCCGGCAATCCCAGTAACCCCAGTAATCCCAGTAATCCCAGTAATCCCCAAACCCCGGCGTCCTGGCGCTCCACCACCCACCATTCCCCGTGGCCAAGGTGATTTGGGGCTTGGGGATCTTGGGGGGTTTTGGGGGTGGTGGGATTGGGGGATCTGGGGGTTTTTTGGGGGCTTTGGGGTTTGGGATCTGGGGATCTTGGGGGTTTGGGATTTGGGGATTTTGGGGGGTTTGGGGTTTGGGGGATTTGGGGGGTTTGGGGTTTGGGGGGTTTGGGGTTTGGGGGATTTGGGGGGTTGGGGGTTTGGGGGGTTTGGGGAAAAATTTTGGGGTTTTGGAGGTTTGGGATTTTGCTGGGGGGTTTGGGGGGTGGTGGGATTGGGGGATTGGGGGGATTCTGGGGGGGCCTTGGGATTTGGGGGTTTGGGGGTTTGGGGAGCTTTGGGGGAACCCTGGGGGGGTTGGGGGTTTTGGGGGCTTGGGGGTTTGGGAATTCTTGGGGGGTTTGGAGGCCTGGGGATTTTGGGGGGTTTTCCAGGTGGGTGGATTGGGGATTTGGGGGTTTTGGGGGGGTTTGGGGGTTTGGGGATTTGGGGGATCTTGGGGTGGGGAATTGGGCATCTTGGGGTGAATTGGGGAGACTTTTGGGGGGCCTTGGGGCGGATCTGGGGATTTTGGGGTGAAGAATGGGAATTTTGGAGTGGGATTGGGGGGAACCTTTTGGGGGGTTTGGGATTTGGGGATTTTGGGGCAGAATGGGGAATTTTTGGGGCCGGGCGCTGGGATTTGGGGATTTTGGGGTGGGAATGTAGGAATTTTGGGGCTTTGGGATTTTAGGGTGTTTTGGGTGGTGGGATGGGGGAATTTGGGGATTTTGGGAGGTTTGGGGTGCTGGGATTTGGGGATTTTGAGGGAATCCTTGGGCCTGGGAGGTTTGGGATTTTGGGGGTTTTTGGGGTGGTGGGATTGGGGGGATTTGGGGGGAATTTTGGGGGGTTTGGGGCGCTGGGATTTGGGGATTTTGGGGTGGAATTGGGGAGATTTTGGGGGGTTTGGAGTGCTGGGATTTGGGGATTTTGGGGGGTTTGGGATTTGGGATTTGGGAATTTTGGGGGGTTTGGGGGTTTGGGAATTTTGGGGTGGTATTGGGGGGATTTTGGGGGGAATTTTGGGGGGTTTGGAGTGCTGGGATTTGGGGATTTTTGGGGTGGGATTGGGGAATTTTGGGAGTTTGGGATTTTGGGGGTTTTTGGGTGGTGGGATTGGGGGATTTTGGGGGGAATTTTGGGGGTTTGGGGTGCTGGGATTTTGGGGTGGGATTGGGATTTGCAGTTTTGGGATGGAATTTTGGGATTATGGGGTGAGAATTTGGGAATTTTGGGGAGTTTGGGGCGCTGGGATTTTTGGATTTTGGGGTGGGAATGTGGGAATTTTGGGGTGGGATTTTGGGGGGAATTTTGGAGTGGGTTTGAGGTGTTGGGATTGAGATTTTGGCTCCAAAACCGGAATTTTTTGCCTCACCACAACCACCTCCAGCACCCCAAAAAACCCCAAAAATCCATTTTTTTTTCTCCTTTCTCAGAAAAAAAGGGCGTGGAAGCCGGAAAGCCGACACCACCACCCCGACCACCACGGCCATCATCCGCCACCAGCACCGGGCGGCGAAGTCGCCCCTTCGACGCCGAGAACCCCAAAAGCCGCCAAGATCCCCGGGCGCGCGCGTGAGCGGCCGCCCCATCAAACCGCCACAAGGACCTGCCGGACTTCAGCAGCAGCACCAGACGTCCAAGAAGGGGAAGCTCTCGGAGCAGCTCAAGTACTGCAATGGCATCCTCAAGGAGCTGCTGTCCAAGAAGCACGCGGCCTACCGTCCTGGCCCTTCTACAAACCGTCGGCCGCCGTCGGCGCTGGGGCTGCACGATTACCACGAGATCATCAAGCACCCCATGGACCTCAGCACCATCAAGGTGAGGGGGTTGGGGGGGTTTTGGGGGGGATTTTTGGGATTTCTTCAAAGTTTTGGGTCGAAAAGTTGCGGTTTCAAGAGGTTCGTTGACTTTTCCATGACCCCGTTGACCCTTCCATGACTCCATTGACCCTTCCATGACCCCATTGACTCTTCCATGACTCCATTGACCTTTCCATGACCCCATTGACCCTTCCATGACCCCATGGACCCTTCCATGACCCCATTGACCCTTCCATGACTCCATTGACCCTTCCATGACCCCATTGACTCTTCCATGACCCCGTTGACCCTTCCATGACCCCATTGACCCTTCCATGACTCCATTGACCCTTCCATGACCCCATTGACCTTTCCATGACCCCATTGACCCTTCCATGACCCCATTGACCCTTCCATGGCCCCATTGACCTTTCCATGACCTCATTGACCCTTCCATGGCCCCATTGACCCTTCCATGGCCCCATTGACCTTTCCATGACCCCATTGACCCTTCCATGGCCCCATTGACCTTTCCATGACCCCATTGACCCTTCCATGACCTCATTGACCCTTCCATGACCCCATTGACCCTTCCATGGTCATTCCATGACCTCGTTGACTGTTCATGACCGTTCTATGACCCATTGACCCTTCCATGACCCATTGACTCTTCCATGACCTTGTTGACCCTTCCATGACCCTTGCATGACCTCATTGACCCTTCCATCATTCCATGACCTCGTTGACCATTCTTTGACCCTTCTATGATCCATTGACCCTTCCATGACCCCATTGGTCCTTCCATGACCTTTCCATGATTCCATTGACTCTTCCATGACCTTTTTGACCATTCCATGACCTTCATGACCCTTCCATGACCTTGTTGACCCTTCCATAATTCCATGACCTTGTTGACCATTGCTTGACCATTCATTGACCCTCCCATGACCCCATTGACTCTTCCATGACCCTGTTGACCCTTCCATGACCATTCCATGACCTCATTGACCCTTCCATCATTCCATGACCTCGTTGACCAT
Source organism: Camarhynchus parvulus (assembly GCF_901933205.1). Taxonomy (NCBI): domain Eukaryota; kingdom Metazoa; phylum Chordata; class Aves; order Passeriformes; family Thraupidae; genus Camarhynchus; species Camarhynchus parvulus. The sequence continues at coordinate 27,695 of NW_022148114.1, forward strand.
TCCTTGACCCTTCCATGACCCCGTTGACTCTTCATTGACCCTGTTGACCCTTCCATGACCCCATTGACCCTTCCATGACCCCATTGACCCTTCCATGATTGCATTGACTCTTCAATGACCTTTTTGACCCTTCCATGACCCCATTGACCCTTCCATGACCATTCCATGACCCCATTGACCCTTCCATGACCCCATTGACCCTTCCATGACCCCGTTGACTCTTCATTGACTCTGTTGACCCTTCCATGACCCCACTGACCCTTCCATGACCCCATTGACCATCCATAACCCCGTTGACACATCCATGACCCCATTGACCCTTCCATGACCCCATTGACCCTTCCATGACCCCACTGACCCTTCCATGACCCCATTGACCCTTCCATAACCCCGTTGACCCTTCCATGACCCCATTGACCCTTCCATGACCCCATTGACCCATCCACGACCTCTTGACCCTTCCCGCAACCCCATTGCCCCTTCCACGACCCGTTGACCCTTCCACGACCCATTGACCCCTTCCGCGACCCCATTGACCCTTCCAGCGGCCCCATTGACCCTTCCACGACCCCGTTGACCCTTCCATGACCCCGTTGACCCATCCATGACCCCATTGACCCTTTCATGATCCCGCTGACCCTTCCATGACCCCATTGACCCATCCATGACCTCATTGACCCTTCCATGACCATCCATGACCCCATTGACCATCCATGACCCCATTGACCCATCCATGACCCCATTGACCCTTCCATGACCATCCATGACCCCATTGACCATCCATGACCCCATTGACCATCCATGACCCCATTGACCCTTCCATGACCCCATTGACCATCCATGACCCCATTGACCCTTCCATGACCCCGCTGACCCTTCCATGACCCCGCTGACCCCTGAAGAGTCTCCCAGCTGCGCTCTGTCCCCTCAGCGGAAGATGGAGAACCCGCGATTACGCGTACGCGCGAGGGAATTCGCCGCCGACGTCCGGTTGATGTTCTCCAACTGCTACAAGTACAACCCGCCCGACCACGACGTGGTGGCCATGGCCAGGAAGCTCCAGGTGGGGGAAAATTCCCCAAAATTCCCAAAAAAACCCCAAAAAACAAAAAAAAATTTGGGGATTTTTGGCAGAAATTTGGAGGTTTTTCGGCAGAATTTGGGGGTTTTTGGGTGGAATTTTGGGATTTTATTCTGGGAATTTCTGGGACTCGTGGGATGGGAATTTGGAATTGAATTGTGGAATTTGGGGATTTTTTTTCCTGAGAATCTTTGGGGGTTTTTGGGGATGGGAATTTGGGGTTTCGTTTTGGAAATTTTGGATTTTTATTCTGGGAATTTTTGGGAATTTTGGGATGGGAATTCTGGGGAATTTGGGATTATTCCTGGATTTTATGCTGGGAATTTTTTGGGACTTCTGTGATGGGAATTTGGGGATTTTTGGGATGGGAATTTTGGGGGACTTTTGGGATGGACATTTGGGATTTTTTAATCTAAATTTTGGCATTTCTTCCTGGGAATGTTGGGACATTTGGGATGGGAATTTGGGATTTTTTTGGGATGGGAATTTGGGATTGTTCTTGGATTTTATTCTGGGAATTCCTGTTACTTTTGAGATGGGAATTTGGGATTTTATTATAGAAATTTGGGATCTTATTCAGGGAATTTCTGGCACTTTTGAGCTGGGAATTTGGGATTTTTTCCTGGGAATTTTGGGGGATTTTTGAGTTGGGAATTTGGGATTTTTTCCCCTGAAATTCTAAATCCCCAACCCTCCCAGGACGTGTTTGAGTTCAGCTACGCCAAGGTGCCGGATTTGGGATTTTACTCCGGGATTCTTGGGGATTTTTGGGACGAAAATTTGGGATTTTATTCCGGGAATTTCTGGGATTTTTGCTATGGGAATTTGGGATTTTTTCCCTGAAATTTGGGATTTTTTTCTGGGAATTCTAAATCCCAAACCCTTTGCAGGACGTGTTTGAGTTCAGCTACGACACGATTCCGGATTTGGGATTTTACTCCGGGAATCTTGGGAATTTTTGGGATGAGAATTTGGGATTTTATTCTCAAAATTTGGGATTTTATTCTGGGAATGTTGGGTATTTTTAGGATGGGGAATTTGGGATTATTCCCAGAATTTATCCCAGGAATTCTGGGGATTTTTGGGGTGAGAATTTGGGATTTTGTTCTTGAAATTTGGGGACTTTTGAGATGGAAATTTGGGATTATTCTGGGATTTTATTCCAGGAATTTTGGGGACTTTTGAGATGAGAATTTGGGATTTTATTCTGGGATTTTTGCTATGGGAATTTGGGATTTTATTCTTGAAATTTGGGATTTTTTTCTGGGAATTCTGAACCCCATAATTCCCCGTTTGCAGGACATGTTCGAGTTCAGCTACGCCAAGGTGCCGGATTTGGGATTTTATTCCAGGAATTGTTGGGATGGGAATTTGGGATTTTAATCTCGAAATTTGGGATTTTATTCAAGGAATTTCTGGGACTTTTGAGTTGGGAATTCGGGATTTTTTCCCTGAAATTCAAAATCCCAAACCCCCTTTGCAGGACGTGTTTGAGTTCAGCTACGCCAAGGTGCCGGATTTGGGATTTTACTCCGGGAATCTTGGGGATTTTTGGGACAAAAATTTGGGATTTTATTCCGGGAATTTCTGGGATTTTTGGTATGGGAATTTGGGATTTTATTCTGGGAATTTCTGGGATTTTTGCTATGGGAATTTGGGATTTTATTCAGATAATTTGGGATTTTTTTCTGGGAATTCTGAACCCCAAAATTCCCCCTTTGCAGGACGTGTTTGAGTTCAGCTACGCCAAGGTGCCGGATTTGGGATTTTATTCCAGGAATTGTTGGGATGGGAATTTGGGATTTTAATCTCGAAATTTGGGATTTTATTCAAGGAATTTCTGGGACTTTTGAGCTGGAAATTTGGGATTTTTTCCCTGAAATTCAAAATCCCAAACCCCCTTTGCAGGACGTGTTTGAGTTCAGCTACGCCAAGGTGCCGGATTTGGGATTTTACTCCGGGAATCTTGGGGATTTTTGGGACAAAAATTTGGGATTTTATTTCGGGAATTTCTGGGATTTTTGCGATGGGAATTTGGGATTTTATTCAGGGGATTTGGGATTTTTTCTGGGAATTCTGAACCCCAAACCCCCTTTGCAGGACGTGTTTGAGTTCAGCTACGCCAAGGTGCGGGATTTGGGATTTTACTCCGGGAATTTTTGGGATGGGAATTTGGGATTTTAATGTCGAAATTTGGGATTTTATTCCGGGAATTTTTGGGATTTTTGCTATGAGAATTTGGGATTTTATTTTTGAAATTTGGGATTTTTTTCTGGGAATTTGGGATTTTTCCTGGGAATTCTGAACCCCATAATTCCCCGTTTGCAGGACGTGTTTGAGTTCAGCTACGCCAAGGTGCCGGATTTGGGATTTTACTCCGGGAATCTTGGGGATTTTTGGGACAAAAATTTGGGATTTTATTTCGGGAATTTCTGGGATTTTTGCGATGGGAATTTGGGATTTTATTCAGGGGATTTGGGATTTTTTCTGGGAATTCTGAACCCCAAACCCCCTTTGCAGGACGTGTTTGAGTTCAGCTACGCCAAGGTGCGGGATTTGGGATTTTACTCCGGGAATTTTTGGGATGGGAATTTGGGATTTTAATCTCGAAATTTGGGATTTTATTCCGGGGATTTCTGGGATTTTTGCTATGGGAATTTGGGATTTTTTCCCTGAAATTTGGGATTTTATTCAGGGAATTTGGGATTTTTTTCTGGGAATTCTGAACCCCATAATTCCCCGTTTGCAGGACGTGTTCGAGTTCAGCTACGCCAAGATGCCGGACGAGCCGCAGGAGTCGGGCGCGGCCTCGGCCTCGGCGCCGCTGCCGGCGGCCAAATCCTCGTCCGAGGAATCGTCCAGCGAGGAAGACGAGGACGAGGAGGAGGAGGAGGAGGACGAGGACGAGGAGAGCTCCACGGAGACGTCCTCGGAGAGCGAGGAGAGCTCGGATTCCGAGGAGGAGAGGGCAAACAGGCTGGCCGAGCTGCAGGAGCAGGTGCAGGGGAAAATGGGAAAATTTTGGGGGGAAATTGGGGGATTTTGGGGGGAAATATTGGGAAAAAATTGGGGGAAATAGGGGAAAATACGTGGGGAAATTAGGGAAAAATAGGGGGGGGAAATGGTGGCAAAATTGGGAAAAAACTAGGGGAAAAAATGGAGAAAATTGGGAAAAAATCAGAAAAAAATGGGAAAAATTTGGGAAAAAACCAGAAAAGATTGGGAAAAAATCAGAAAAAAAGTTGGGAAAATTTTGGGAAAAAATTGGGGGGAAATCCAGAAAAAAATGGGGAAAAAAAATCAGAAAAAAATAGGAAAAAATGGGGAAAAAATTAGAAAAAAAATGGGGGAAAAATGGGAAAAAATGCGGACAAATTGGTTCGCGATGCGAGCTGGGCGTGTGTGTTGTGCGTGCAGCTGCGGGCCGTGCACGAGCAGCTGGCGGCGCTGTCCCAGGGCCCCGTGGCCAAGCCCAAGAGGAAGAGGGAGAAATTACAGACAAAAATCAGGGAGAAAAATTGGGAAAAATGGGTTTAAAAATAGGAAAAAAAATATCAGAAAAAATGGGGGAAAATCCAGAAAAAATTGGGAAAAAATCTGAAAAAAATAGGAAGAGAACTGGGAAAAAATAGGGGAAAAATCTGGAAAAAAAGGGAAAAAATCTGAAAAAAAGAGGAAAAAATGGGGAAAGGCTTAGATAAAAATTGGGAAAAAATTGGGAAAAAATCAGAAAAAAATCAGAAAAAAGTAGGAAAAAAATGGGGGAAAATTAGAAAAAATGAGGAGAAATATGAAAAAAATAGGGAAAAAAATCAGAAAAAATTGGGAAAAAATCCAGAAAGAAATTGGGAAAAAAATCAGAAAAAATTGGGGGAAAAATCAGAAAAAATTGGGGGAAAAAATCAGAAAAAAATTAGAAAAAATGGGGAAAAATTAGGAAAAAAGGGAAAAAATCTGAAAAAAATAAGAAAAAATGGGGAAAGGTTTAGATAAAAAATGGAAAAAATCAGAAAAAAATGGGAAAAATTTGGGGGGAAATCCAGAAAAAAGTTGGGGAAAAATCCAGAAAATATTGGGAAAAAATCAGGAAAAAAATTGGGAAAAAATCAGGAAAAAATATGAAAAAATGGGGAAAGGCTTAGATAAAAAAATGGGGAAAATCAGAAAAAACTGGGAGAAAAATCCAGAAAAAAAATTGGGAAAAAATCAGAAAAAATTGGGGGAAATCAGAAAAAAATTGGGGGAAAAAAATAGGGAAAATGGGGAAAAATTAGGAAAAAAAATGGCGAAAAATATTTAAAAAATGGGGAAAAATGCGGACAAATTGGTTCGCGATGCGAGCTGGGCGTGTGTGTTGTGCGTGCAGCTGCGGGCCGTGCACGAGCAGCTGGCGGCGCTGTCCCAGGGCCCCGTGGCCAAGCCCAAGAGGAAGAGGGAGAAGAGGAAGAAGAAGAAATCCGAGAAACACAAAGGGCGAGAGGGGCCCGACGAGGAGTCCCGGGCACGGCAGGCGAGCTCGAGGGGCGCTGAAAAACGGGAACGCCACCGGCTCCAGGTGGGCTCCTAAACAATTCTGCGCTTTGGGGATTTTTTGGGAATTTTTGGGAATTTTTTGCAATTGTTGGGGATTTTTTTGTGGCTTTTTAAACCATTTTTCTCCAATTTTTCGGGATTTTTCGCCAATTTTTCTGAGATTTTTTGGAGTATTTTTCAGGATTTTTGTGGGATTTTTCTCAGATTATTCTGGGATTTTTTGTAGATTTTTACAGGGTTTTTTTGGGATTTTGGGGTTTTTGGGGGTTTTTTTCAATTTTTGGGGATTTTTTTGGGTTTTTTGAGTGTTTTACCTCAGATTTTTCAGGGATTTTTTTGGCTTTTTTTAATTTTTTTTTGCTATTTTTTTGAGTATTTTTCAGGTTTTTCAGGGATTTTTGGGGGATTTTTCTGCAATTTTTCTCGGATTATTTGGGGATTTTTCTCGGATTTTTTTCACGTTTTTCTGGGAATTTTTTAGGGATTTTTTTGCAATTTTTTGTGGATTTTTGGGGGGACTTTTTTGAGGTACGGGGTGAGGATTTTGGGGTTTGGGACGAGGAGTCCCGGGCACGGCAGGCGCAGCTCCGGAGGGCGCGGAAAAACGGGAACGCCACCGGCTCCAGGTGGGCTCCTAAACAATTCTGCGCTTTGGGGATTTTTTTGGGATTGGTTTGGGATTTTTTGAGAATTTTTTGCAATTTTTTGGGGATTTTTTGTGATTTTTTTGTGGATTTTTGAAATAATTTTTCTCCAATATTTCAGGATTTTTCTGAGATTTTTGGAGTATTTTTCAGGATCTTTGTGGGATTTTTCTGCAATTTTTCTCAGATTATTCTGGGATTTTTTTTAGATTTTTTACAGGTTTTTTTGGAAGTTTTGGGGATTTTTTGCGATTTTTCGGGATTTTTTGGGTTTTTGAGTGTTTTACCTGAGATTTTTCAGGGATTTTTTAGGTTTATCTTGAATTTTTTTTGAGATTTTTTGGGGTGTTTTTCAGGGATTTTGGGGGGATTTTTCTGCAATTTTTCTCGGATTATTTGGGGATTTTTCTCGGATTTTTTTCACGTTTTTCTGGGAATTTTTTAGGGATTTTTTTGCAAATTTTTGTGGATTTTTGGGGGGAATTTTTTGAGGTACGGGGTGAGGATTTTGGGGTTTGGGACGAGGAGTCCCGGGCACGGCAGGCGCAGCTCCGGAGGGCGCGGAAAAACGGGAACGCCACCGGCTCCAGGTGGGCTCCTAAACAATTCTGGGCTTTGGGGATTTTTTGGGAATTTTTGGGAATTTTTTGCAATTGTTGGGGATTTTTTTGTGGCTTTTTAAACCATTTTTCTCCAATTTTTCGGGATTTTTCGCCAATTTTTCTGAGATTTTTTGGAGTATTTTTCAGGATTTTTGTGGGATTTTTCTCAGATTATTCTGGGATTTTTTGTAGATTTTTACAGGGTTTTTTTGGGATTTTTGGGGTTTTTTTGGGGGGTTTTTTTCAATTTTTGGGGGATTTTTTTGGGTTTTTTGAGTGTTTTACCTCAGATTTTTCAGGGATTTTTTTGGCTTTTTTTAATTTTTTTTTGCTATTTTTTTGAGTATTTTTCAGGTTTTTCAGGGATTTTTGGGGGATTTTTCTGCAATTTTTCTCGGATTATTTGGGGATTTTTCTCGGATTTTTTTCACGTTTTTCTGGGAATTTTTTAGGGATTTTTTTGCAATTTTTTGTGGATTTTTGGGGGGATTTTTTTGAGGTACGGGGTGAGGATTTTGGGGTTTGGGACGAGGAGTCCCGGGCACGGCAGGCGCAGCGCCGGAGGGCGCGGAAAAACGGGAACGCCACCGGCTCCAGGTGGGCTCCTAAACAATTCTGCGCTTTGGGGATTTTTTGGGAATTTTTGGGAATTTTTTGAGAATTTTTTGCAATTTTTCGGGGATTTTTTGGTGATTTTTTTGGTGATTTTTGTGGACTTTTAAGTAATTTTTCTCCAATTTTTGGGGATTTTTCTCGAATGTTTTTTAAGATTTTTTTGAGGATTTTCCAGGGATTTTGGGGGGATTTTGTGGGATTTTTCTACAGTTTTACTCAGATTATTTTGGGGTTTTTCTCAGATTATTTTGGGGCTTTTCTCAGATTTTTTGGGGGATTTTTCAGGAATTTTTTGCAATTTTTCTGGGATTTTTTGGATTTTTTGGTGGGTTTTTCCCCTCCATTTTTTTAGGGATTTTTGGGTTTCTTCTTGAATTTCTTGGGGTATTTTTCAGGTTTTTTTGGGGATTATTTGAGGGATTTTTTCGAGGTTTTTGAGGTACGGGGTGAGGATTTTGGGGTTTGGGACGAGGAGTCCCGGGCACGGCAGGCGCAGCTCCGGAGGGCGCGGAAAAACGGGAACGCCACCGGCTCCAGGTGGGCTCCTAAGAAAACCAGGACAAAACCTGGAAAAATTTGGAACAAAAACCCCAAAATCAGGAAAGATTTGCAAAAAAATTCAGAAAAATTTTGCCAAAAAATAGGAGAAAAAATCCCAAAAAATCAGGAAAAAATCAGGATTTTCTCTTTTTCCAGACCCTCCAAGAAAAGCTCCAAACCCCCCCTGCCCCTGGCGCCTTCATCCCTTCTGGGCTCCGAGGAAGAGGAGGAGTCCAAGTCCACGTTGTACCAAAAACTCCCCCCCAAAAAATCAGGAAAAAACGGATTTTTTTTGTTTTTTAATTGCAGACCCTCCAAGAAAAGCTCCAAACCCCCCCTGCCCCTGGTGCCTTCATCCCTGCTGGACTCCGAGGAAGAGGAGGAGTCCAAGTCCACGTTGTACCAAAAACTCCCCCCCAAAAAATCAGGAAAAAACGGATTTTTTTTGTTTTTTAATTGCAGACCCTCCAAGAAAAGCTCCAAACCCCCCCTGCCCCTGGTGCCTTCATCCCTGCTGGGCTCTGAGGATGAGGAGGAGTCCAAGCCCACGTTGTACCAAAAATCCCCAAAAAAAAAATCAGGAAAAAATGGATTTTTATTTTTATTTATTTTTATTTTTATTTTTATTTTTATTTTTATTTTTATTTTTATTTTTATTTTTATTTTTATTTTTATTTTTATTCCAGACCCTCCAAGAAAAGCTCCAAACCCCCCCTGCCCCTGGCGCCTTCATCCCTTCTGGGCTCCGAGGAAGAGGAGGAGTCCAAGCCCACGTTGTACCAAAAATTCCCCCCCAAATAATCAGGAAAAAATGGATTTTTTTTGGTTTTTTAATTGCAGACCCTCCAAGAAAAGCTCCAAACCCCCCCTGCCCCTGGTGCCTTCATCCCTGCTGGGCTCTGAGGATGAGGAGGAGTCCAAGTCCATGTCATACCAAAAATCCCCAAAAAATCAGGAATAAACCCAGGATTTTCTCTCTTCCAGACCCTCCAAGAAAAGCTCCAAACCCCCCCTGCCCCTGGCGCCTTCATCCCTGCTGGACTCCGAGGAAGAGGAGGAGTCCAAGCCCACGTTGTACCAAAACTTCCCCCCCAAAAAATCAGGAAAAAATGGATTTTTAATTCCAGACCCTCCAAGAAAAGCTCTAAACTCCCTCTCCCCCTGGCTCCTTCATCCCTGTTGGACTCCGAGGAAGAGGAGGAGTCCAAGTTCATGTCATACCAAAAATTCCCAAAAAATCAGGAAGAAACGGATTTTTCTTTTTAATTGCAGACCCTCCAAGAAAAGCTCCAAACCCCCCCTGCCCCTGGTGCCTTCATCCCTGCTGGGCTCTGAGGAAGAGGAGGAGTCCAAGCCCACGTTGTACCAAAAATTTCCCCCCAAAAAATCAGGAAAAAATGGATTTTTTTTGTTTTTTAATTCCAGACCCTCCAAGAAAAGCTCCAAACCCCCCCTGCCCCTATTGCCTTCATCCCTGCTGGGCTCTGAGGAAGAGGAGGAGTCCAAGTCCATGTCATACCAAAAATCCCCCAAAAAATCAGGAAAAAAATCAGGATTTTCTCTCTTCCAGACCCTCCAAGAAAAGCTCCAAACCCCCCCTGCCCCTGGCACCTTCATCCCTTCTGGGCTCTGAGGAAGAGGAGGAGTCCAAGCCCACGTTGTACCAAAACTTCCCCCCCGAAAAATCAGGAAAAAATGGATTTTTAATTCCAGACCCTCCAAGAAAAGCTCTAAACTCCCTCTCCCCCTGGCTCCTTCATCCCTGCTGGACTCCGAGGAAGAGGAGGAGTCCAAGCCCACGTTGTACCAAAAATCCCCAAAAAAAAATCAAGAAAAAATGGATTTTTTTTGGTTTTTTAATTGCAGACCCTCCAAGAAAAGCTCCAAACCCCCCCTGCCCCTGGCGCCTTCGTCGCTGCTGGACTCCGAGGAAGAGGAGGAGTCGAAGCCGATGTCGTACGACGAGAAGCGGCAGCTGAGCCTGGACATCAACAAGCTGCCCGGCGAGAAGCTGGGCCGCGTGGTGCACATCATCCAGAGCCGCGAGCCCTCGCTGCGCGACTCCAACCCCGAGGAGATCGAGATCGACTTCGAGACGCTCAAACCCTCGACGCTGCGCGAGCTCGAGAGATACGTGCTCTCGTGCCTGAGGAAGAAACCCCGCAAACCCTACAGCGAAAGTGAGGGGAATGCCGAGTTTGGGGGGTTTTTTTGGGGTTTTTTGGGAATTTTCAGGGGTTTTTTGGGGTTTATTTGGGTTTCTTGGGGGATCTCTGCGATGTTGGGATGTCGGGCTCCGGGCACTTGGAGCTCTCTGTGCTCTCGTGCCTGAGGAAGAAACCCCGCAAACCCTACAGCGAAAGTGAGGGGTTTTCATTTTTTGGGGGGTTTTGGGGGATTTTTTGGCGGTTTTTTGGGGGGTTTTTTTGGGATTTTTTGGGGGTTTTTTTGGGATTTTTTGGGGATTTTTGGGGGTTTTTGGGGGTTTTTTTGGGATTTTTTGGGGATTTTTTGCAATTTTTTGGGGATTTTTCAGGATTTTTTGGGGGTTTTTCGGGGATTTTTTGGGATTTTTCGGGCGTTTTTTGGTATTTTTTTGCAATTTTGGGGGGATTTTTTGGGATTTTTTGGGAAGTTTTTTGGGGAATTTTTGGGGGGTTTTGGGGGATATTTTTTGGAAATTTTTTTGCAATTTTTTTGGATTTTTAGGGGGATTTTTGAGGGATTTTTCTGTGATTTTCAGGGATTTTTTGAGGGATTTTTCTGTGATTTTCAGGGGTTTTTTGGGGGTTTTTTGGGTTTCTCGGGGGATCTCTGCGATGTTGGGATGTCGGGCTCAGGGCACTTGGAGCTCTCTGTGCTCGTGCCTGAGGAAGAAACCCCAAACCCTAAGCCAAAGTGAGGGGAATGCCGAGTTTGGGGGGTTTTTTTTGGGGTTTTTTGGGTTTTTTTTTTTTTTTTTGGGGGTTTTTTTGGGGGTTTTTTGGGGGGTTTTTTGGGATTTTTGGGGTTTTTTTTGCAATTTTTTGGGGATTTTTCAGGATTTTTTGGGAATTTTTGGGGGATTTTTCGGGGATTTTTTGGGATTTTTCAGGCATTTTTTGGGTTTTTTTTTGCAATTTTGGGGGGATTTTTTGGGATTTTTTGGGAAGTGTTTTGGGGGATTTTTTGGGAATTTTTGGGGGGTTTTGGGGGATTTCTTTTGGAAATTTTTTGCAATTTTTTGGATTTTTAGGGGGATTTTTGAGGGATTTTTCTGTGATTTTCAGGGGTTTATTTGGGGTTTTTTTGGGTTTCTCGGGGGATCTCTGCGATGTTGGGATGCCGGGCTCAGGGCACTTGGAGCTCTCTGTGCTCTCGTGCCTGAGGAAGAAACCCCGCAAACCCTACAGCGAAAGTGAGGGGAATGCCGAGTTTGGGGGGTTTTTTTTGGGATTTTTTGGGGGTTTTTTTTTTTTTTTTTGGGGGGTTTTTTTGGGATTTTTGGGGGTTTTTTGGGGGTTTTTTGGGATTTTTGGGGTTTTTTTGCAATTTTTGGGGATTTTTCAGGATTTTTTGGGAATTTTTGGGGGGATTTTTCGGGGATTTTTTGGGATTTTTCAGGCATTTTTTGGGTTTTTTTTTGCAATTTTGGGGGGATTTTTTGGGATTTTTTGGGAAGTGTTTTGGGGGATTTTTTGGGAATTTTTGGGGGGTTTTGGGGGATTTTTTTTGGAAATTTTTTGCAATTTTTTTGGATTTTTAGGGGGATTTTTGAGGGATTTTTCTGTGATTTTCAGGGGTTTATTTGGGGTTTATTTGGGTTTCTCGGGGGATCTCAAGCGATGTTGGGATGCGGGCTCAGGGGCACTTGGAGCTCTCTGTGCTCGTGCCTGAGGAAGAAACCCCCGCAAACCCCACAGCGAAAGTGAGGGGTTTTCATTTTTTGGGGGTTTTTGGGGGTTTTTGGGGGGTTTTTTGGGAATTTTTTGGGGGTTTTTTTGGATTTTTGGGGGGATTTTTTTGGAATTTTTTGCAACTTTTGGGGGGATTTTTTGGGAATTTTTTGGTATTTTTTGGGGGTTTTTCGAGATTTTTGGGGGATTTTTGGGGATTTTTTTGGGATTTTTTTGCCATTTTTTGGGGATTTTTTGGGATTTTTGTGGAATTTTTGGGGGTTTTTTTGGGGATTTTTGGGGATTTTTGGGGGGTTTTTAGGGATTTTTGGGGGGATATTTTGGGATTTTTTTTGGAATTTTTGGGGGTTTTTTGGGGGGATTTTTAGGGATTTTTTTTGGAATTTCTTGGGATTTTTCGAGCATTTTTTGGGGATTCTAGGGGGATTTTTCGTGATTTTTTTGGGGGGGTTTTGGGGATTTTTTGGGATTTTTAATTTTTGGGGGATTTTTTGGGCATTTTTTGGGATTTTTTGCCATTTTGGGGGGATTTTTTTGGATTTTTGGGGGTTTTTTGGGGATTTTTTGGGATTTTTTTGGTATTTTTGGGGGGTTTTAGGGATTTTTTGGGATTTTTTTTTAATTTTTTGGGGAATTTTTTGGGTATTTTTGGGGGGTTTTTAGGGATTTTTTGGAGATTTTTTTGCCATTTTTGGGGATTTTTTGGGATTTTTCGGGAATTCTTGGGGGATTTTTCGGGATTTTTTGGGAATTTTTTGGCGGGTTTTTTTGGGGTTTTTTTGCGATTTTTGGGGATTTTTTGGGGATTTTTGTGGGAATTTTTTTGCAAATTTTTGGGATTTTTTGGGATATTTTTGGGGGCTTTTTAGGGATTTTTCGGGGATTTTTTTGCAATTTTTTGGAGTTTTTTTGGGGGATTTTTAAATGATTTTTTATTATTTTTTAGGGATATTTTGGGATTTTTCTTGAATCTTTTAGTGATTTTTTTGGGGACTTTGGGGGAATTTTTTTTTATTTTTCTGGGAATTTTATTTTAGGGATTGTTGAAGGATTTTTTGGCGATTTTTCAGGGCTTTTTCACAGAACTTTTTGGGATTTTGTAATGATATTTTTGGGATTTTTTAGGATTTTTTGGGGCATTTTTCTCTGATTTTTTCAGTGATTTTTCTGGCATTTTTTCTGGGGTTTATTGGGATTTTTCTCCCATTTTTTCAGCAATTTCCCCCCCAGTTTTTCCCATTTTTTCCTGACTTTTCTGGAACTTTCCAGCCCTGAAGAAGCCGGTGGGGAAGACGAAAGAGGAGCTGGCGCTGGAGAAGAAACGGGAGCTGGAGAAGCGGCTGCAGGACGTCAGCGGGCAGCTCAACTCGGCCAAAAAACCCCCAAAAAAGGGTTGGGAAACCAGAATTTTGGGAAATTTTGGGAATTCTGGGGATTTGGGGAATTTTGGGCGGGGTGGGAAAAGGAATTTTGGAAAAAAAAACCAAGAAAAAGCTCCAAAATTTAAATTTTTGGGGAATCATTTCACCCAAAAATGGCTCCAAAATTTGGGATTTTGGGGAATTAATTTCACCAAAAAACACTGGGAAAGGGTCCGGAATTCCGGGAATTTTGGGAATTTTGGGAATTTTTGGAAATCTGGGATTTGGGAATTCAGGATTTGGGGAAGTTTTGGGGTTCTGGATGGGTTGGGCAGCTCAACTCGGCCAAAAAAACCCAAAAAAGGGTCGGAAATTCAGGAATATTTGGGGAATTTTGGGCCGGAAATTCAGGAATATTTGGGGAATTTTGGAGTCGGAAATTCAGGAATATTTGGGGAATTTTGGGGTTGGAAATTCAGGAATATTTGGGGAATTTTGGGGTCAGAAATTCAGGAATATTTGGGGAATTTTGGAGTCGGAAATTCAGGAATATTTGGGGAATTTTGGGTTGGAAATTCAGGAATATTTGGGGAATTTTGGGGTCAGAAATTCAGGAATATTTGGGGAATTTTGGGTTGGAAATTCAGGAATATTTGGGGAATTTTTGGGTCGGTAATTCAGGAATATTTGGGGAATTTTGGGTTGGAAATTCAGGAATATTTGGGGAATTTTTTGGTTGGAAATTCCAGGAATATTTGGGGATTGGGAATTTTGGGAATTTTGGGAATTTTGGATGGGGTAGGAAATCGAATCCTCGGCGTGAATAAAATTTGTATTTTTGGCTCTAATTTCATCCAAAAATGCTCAGAAAAGTTTGGAAAAATGGGAATTTTGGGGAATTTTGGGTTGGGAATTTTCGGTGCAATAGGAAGGCGAATTTTGAGGGAATTTTTCCCAATTTTTTCGGGATTTTTGCCGTTTTCAGCCAACGAGAAGCCGGAGTCGGCGGCGGGAATTCCGGGATTGGGAATTTTGGGAATTTTGGGATTGAAATTTTGGGATTTGAATTGGGAATTTTGGGATTTTGGGAATGGGAATTTTGGGACGGGTTCAGCCGCTCAACTCGGCCAAAAAAACCCAAAAAAGGGTCGGAAATTCGGGAATATTTGGGGAATTTTGGGTCGGAAATTCAGGAATATTTGAGGAATTTTGGGGTCAGAAATTCAGGAATATTTGAGGAATTTTGGGGTCAGAAATTCAGGAATATTTGGGGAATTTTGGGTCGGAAATTCAGGAATATTTGGGGAATTTTTGGGTCGGTAATTCAGGAATATTTGGGGAATTTTGGGTCAGAAATTCAGGAATATTTGGGGAATTTTGGGTTGGAAATTCAGGAATATTTTGGGGAATTTTGGGTCAGAAATTCAGGAATATTTGGGGAATTTTGGGTTGGAAATTCAGGAATATTTTGGGGAATTTTGGGTCAGAAATTCAGGAATATTTGGGGAATTTTTGGGTTGGAAATTCAGGAATATTTGGGGAATTTTGGGTTGGAAATTCAGGAATATTTTGGGATTGGGAATTTTGGATGGGGTAGGAAATCGAATCCTCGGGGTGAATAAAATTGTATTTTTGATCCAAAAATGCTCAGAAATAATTGGAAAAAACGGGAATTTTGGGGAATTTTGGGTGCAATAGGAAGGTGAATTTTGAGGGAATTTTTCCCAATTTTTTCGGGGTTTTTGCCGTTTCCAGCCAACGAGGAGCCGGAGTCGGCGGCGGGAATTCCGGGATTGGGAATTTTGGGAATTTTGGGATTGAAATTTTGGGATTTGAATTGGGAATTTTGGGATTTTGGGAATGGGAATTTTGGGATGGGTTCAGCCGCTCAACTCGGCCAAAAAAACCCAAAAAAGGGTCGGAAATTCGGGAATATTTGGGGAATTTTTGGGTCGGAAATTCAGGAATATTTGGGGAACTTTAGGGTTGGAAATTCAGGAATATTTGAGGAATTTTGGGTTGGAAATTCAGGAATATTTGGGGAATTTTAGGGTTGGAAATTCAGGAATATTTGGGGAATTTTGGGGTTGGAAATTCAGGAATATTTGAGGAATTTTGGGGTCAGAAATTCAGGAATATTTGGGGAATTTTGGGTCGGTAATTCAGGAATATTTGGGGAATTTTGGGTCGGAAATTCAGGAATATTTGGGGAATTTTGGAGTCGGAAATTCAGGAATATTTGGGGAATTTTGGGTCGGAAATTCGGGAATATTTGGGGAATTTTTGGGTCAGAAATTCAGGAATATTTGGGGAATTTTGGGTCGGTAATTCAGGAATATTTGGGGAATTTTTGGGTTGGAAATTCAGGAATATTTGGGGAATTTTTTGGTTGGAAATTCCAGGAATATTTTGGGATTGGGAATTTTGGGGATTTTGGATGGGGTAGGAAATCGAATCCTGGGGGTGAATAAAATGGTATTTTTGATCCAAAAATGCTCAGAAATAATTGGAAAAAACGGGAATTTTGGGGAATTTTGGGTGCAATAGGAAGGTGAATTTTGAGGGAATTTTTCCCAATTTTTTTCGGGATTTTTGCCGTTTCCAGCCAACGAGAAGCCGGAGTCGGCGGGCGGCGTCGCGCGGCTGCCTGCGCCTCCAGCTCCAGCTTCGGACTCCAGCAGCTCCTCCTCCTCTCCCTCCTCCTCCGGACACCAGCGACTCCGACTACCCTGAATTCCCAACAAAACCCCGGAAAAAATTCCCAGGAGAGAAAAACAAAATCCCGGCAAAAAAAAAAAAAAACTGAAGAATTCCCGGAAAAAAAAAAAAAAACGTAAAAAACTTGGGGGAAAATGTAAAAATTTGGGGGGAAAAATGGGATTTTTTTGGGGGGTAAAAAGGGAAGGGTTGAGGTGGAATTCCTGGAAAAAATTCCCAGAAAAAATTCCTGGAAAAAAAGTGAAAAATCCCTGCAAAAAAATTGGGGGGAAAATGTAAAAATTTGGGGAAAAATGGGATTTTTTTTGGGAGGGGGAAAAAAAAAAGGGAGGGAATGGAGAATTGGAGGTGTGGAATTCCTGGGAAAAAATTCCCAGAGAAAAAAAATTCCTGGACAAAACCTGAAAATTGCTGGAGAAAATATTAAAAAAAAAATTGGGGGAAAATACAAAAATTTGAGGGGAAAAATACAAAAATTTGGGGGAAAAAATTGGGATTTTTTTGGGTGGAAATAGTGGGGGAATGGAGGGATTTGTGGAGTTCCTGGAAAAAAAATCCTGGACAAAAAATTCCTGGAAAAAACATGAAAATTCCTGGGAAAAATGAAAAAAAAAAATCAGGGAAAAAAGGGCCAAAAATTGAAAATTTGGGGGAAAATTAGGAAAAAAAAAGGGAAAAATGAGGAATTTGGGGAAAACGAATTTTAGGAATTCCCAGAAAAAAAATCCTGGAAAAAAGAAAAATTTTGGAAAAAAAAAATTGGGGAAAAAAGAGAAACTTTGGGGAAAAAGGCAGAAAATCGGGGAAAAAAGGCCAAAAATAGAGAATTTTGGGGGGAAAAAAATGGGAAAAATCCAAATTAATTCAATTTCTGGGAAATTTAAATTCTTTTCTGGGAAAATTCCACTGTCTCCAGGAATAAAAAAATTAAATTAAATAAAAAAGGGGTTGGGGGAATTTTTTTATGTTGAATTTTTTGTTTTATTTCCTCTTTTTTTTTTTTTTTTCCTGATTTCTTGGGGTTTTTTGGGTTTTTTTTGCTTTTTTTCGGGGTTTTTCCCAATTTTTTCCCATTTTTCCTTCTCCTCTTTCCCATTCCCTCGTAGCCCTTTAGGATTTCATGGTTTGGGATTTTTTTTTTTCCTAGAAAAAAGAAATAAAAAATACAAAAAAAAAAAAAGTGGAAAAAAAAAGAGAAAAAAAATCCTTTGGAATTCTTGGATGGTGTAAATAAAGAAAATATTATTCCAGTCTGGGTTGTGCTTTTTTGGGGTATATTTGGGAATTTTGGAGGTTTTGGGATTTGGGATTTTGGGGGTTTTTTGGGGATTTTTTTAGGAACTTTGGGGGTTTTATTTTGGATTTTATGTGGGGAGATTTTTTGGGAATATTTGGGAATTTTGGAGGTTTTGGGATTTGGAGTTTTTGGGGAATTTTGGGGAGTTTTAGTTTGTACTTTTTGGGGATTTTCTGGGGGGTTTTTGGAGTTTTAGGATTTTACGGGTTTTTGGGGGGGAATTTTTAGGAATTTTTTGGGATTTTCTTTTGGATTTTCTGGGATTTTTTGGAGATTTTTTGGGGAATTTGGGGGGGAGTTTTTGGGAATTTTGGGGGGTTTGGGCGTTGGGATATTTGAGGTTTTTCTGGGATATTCGGGGCATTCCGGTGGGGATTTTTCTGGGACTTCTGCGATTTCTCTCGGATTTTTTGGCGGATTCGGGGAATTCGGGCATTTTTGGGATTCCCAAAACTCCCCCTCCCCAAACGCTGAAACAACCCGGGAAAAAATCAGCCAATCACAGAGGGCGCTGCACAAGCACCAGCCAATCAGATCGCGCGACGCGGATGACTCAGCAGTTGCCGGGCAGATCCGCAGCTCCCGGTGCTGCCCCTCGGAGCCGCGTGGGGAATTTGAGGAGGAGGAGGGAGAGGGAGGAAGAGGAGGAGGGAGGGGGAGGGAGGAAGAGGAGGAGGAGAGGGAGCAGGAGGAGGAAAAGGAGGAGGAGGAGGAGGAGGAAGAGGCGGGATTACAAAGAAGAAGGAGGGAGGAGGAGGAACCTAGAAAAAGAGGAAGAAGAGAGGAAGAGGAGGGAGAAAGGAGGGAGGAGGAAGAACCGCGCGGTTCCCCCGCCCCGCCTCGAGGCGGAGGAGGAGGAGGAGAAACCAGAAAGAAGAGGAAGGAGAGAGGAAGAGGACTGGGCGGGAGAGAACGACCCGAACTGGATTAATTTTAATTATTAACTTTTAAATTTTATAGAAGTAATAAATAGAGAAATTAGTATTATAATACATGTTACTATAATAATAGGAAGTAGGGTTACATAATTTTATTATTCTTTAAATAGTAGTAAATTATTTCCTTGACTCCATTGGTAATAAAATTGTGTTTGTAAAGCGGAGCGGGACAAAGGGATCCGAACAGAAAATTCCAGCGAACCCCAAACCGGGACCCCCCCAAAACCGCACCTTGGACCCCCAGAATCGGGGGCAGGGTCAGGGCCAGCAGCGGCAGCAGCCGGGGGAGGCTCCGCGCTCCGTCCATGGCGCTCCGGGCACACCGGGCAGGGTCGGTGCTGCTCCCGGGAACGCGGATCCAAACTGGGGGCGCTGGGAACGGGGGAGCAGCACCCCAAAAAGCGCTCAGCCAATGGGAGAGCGGAGTTGGTGGCGCGTCATGTGTTGCCGGGTAGAGGCTTCAAAAAGTGAGCTCCCTAAGAAATTCTGGCCAATCAGAAAAATGAGCGGAAATGATTCTTTAGTTGCTGGGTAG
>NW_022148115.1:0-46277 GCF_901933205.1 Camarhynchus parvulus
GGATGCCCGAAAATTTGGGAATTTTCCCCTCAAAATTTGGGAATTTCCCCCCCCAGGACCCTCCAAAATTTGCGGATTTCCCCCCAAGACTCCCAAAATCCACCCCAGGCACCCCAAAATTTGGGAATTTTCCCCCAAAAAATTTGGGAATTTCCCCCCCCCCCAGGACCCCCTAAAATCCACTCCCAGGACCCCAAAATTTGGGAATTTTCCCCCAAAAAATTTGGGAATTTTCCCCCCCGGGACCCCCCAAAATTTGGTTCTCACCGTGGGGGGGGTCCCGGGGGGATTTTGGGGGGTCCTGGGGGGGTCTCGAGGCTTTTCCCCGCAGGATGTCGATCACCTGCCGAGGGAGACACCAAAATCACCCAAACTGAACCCAAAATCTGACCCAAAATCTCCAAATTGAACAAAAATACCAAAAATTCAACCCAAAATGTGACCCAAAATCCCGAAAATCCCCCCAAAATGTAACCCCAAATCCCCCAAAGTTATTCAAATTTATTCAAATTTATTCAAATTTCCCAATGTCTCACCTTGGCACTGATGGCCACGGCCACAGCGGTGTCGCTGTGCAGGTTCCTGAGCCCAAATACCCCAAAAAAATCCCAAAAAATCCCCAAAAAATCCCATTTAAACCCCCCAAAATGTATTCAAAAGTATCCAAATTTATTCAAATTTATTCAAATTTCCCCATGTCTCACCTGGGCGCTGACAGCCACCCCCGAGGCGGTGTCGTTGTGCAGGTTCCTGAGCCCAAATACCCCAAAAATCCAAAAAATATCCCCAAAAAATCCCATTTAAATCCCCCAAAATGTATTCAAATGTATCCAAATTTATTCAAATTTCCCCATGTCTCACCTGGGCGCTGACAGCCACCCCTGAGGCGGTGTCGTTGTGCAGGTTCCTGAGCCCAAATCCCCCAAAAATCAAAAAAAATCCCCCAAAAATCCCAAAAAAATCCCCAAAAAATCCCCCAAAAATCCCATCTAAACCCCCCAAAATGTATTCAAATATATTCAAATTTATTCAAATGTCCGATTGTCTCACCTGGGCGCTGACAGCCACAGCAGTGGCGGTGTCGTTGTGCAGGTTCCTGAGCCCAAATACCCCAAAAATCCCAAAAAAATCCCCAAAAAATCCCATTTAAACCCCCCAAAATGTATTCAAATGTATTCAAATGTATTCAAATGTCCCCGTGTCTCACCTGGGCGCTGACGGCCACAGTGGCGGTGTCGTTGTGCAGGTTCCTGAGCCCAAATACCCCAAAAATCCCCAAAAATCCCCCAAAAATTCACTTGAAACCCCCCAAAAAATCCCATTTAAAACCCCCACCTGTATTGAAACATATTCAAATTTATTCAAATTTATTCAGATTTCCCTGTTTCTCACCCGGGCGCTGCTGCAGTGGTGTCGTTGTGCAGGTTCCTTAGCCCAAATACCCCAAAAATGCCCCAAAAATCCAAAAAAAATCCCCAAAAAATCCCCAAAAATCCCATTTAAACCCCCCAAAACATATTCAAATGTATTCAAATGTATTCAAATTTCCCTGTTTCTCACCTGGGCGCTGCTGCAGCAGTGTCGTTGTGCAGGTTCCTGAGCCCAAACCCCTCAAAAAATCCCCAAAAAATCCCCAAAAATCCCATTTAAACCCCCCAAAATGTATTCAAATGTATGCAAATGTATGCAAATGTCTGATTCTCTCACCTGGGCGCTGACGGTCATGGCCACAGCGGTGTCGTTGTGCAGGTTCCTGAGCCCAAATACCCCAAAAATCCCCAAAAAAACTCCCAAAAAATCCCAAAAAATCCCATTTAAACCCCCCGCCTGTATTCAAATGTATTCAAATGTATTCAAATGTATTCAAATGTATTCAAATGTATTCAAATGTCAGATTGTCTCACCTTGGCGCTGACAGCCACGGCCGCAGCGGTGTCGTTGTGCAGGTTCCTGAGCCCAAATACCCCAAAAATTCCCCAAAAAATCCCCAAAAAATCCCATTTAAATCCCCCAAAATGTATTCAAATATATCCAAATTTATTCAGATTTATTCAAATGTCCCCGTGTCTCACCTGGGTGCTGACGGCCACGGCGGCGGTGGTGTCGTTGTGCAGGTTCCTGAGCCCAAATACCCCAAAAAATCCCCAAAAAATCCCCAAAAAATCCCCCAAAACATATTCAAATGTATTCAGATTTATTCAAATGTCCCCGTGTCTCACCTGGGCGCTGACGGCCACGGCGGTGGCGGTGTCGTTGTGCAGGTTCCTGAGCCCAAATACCCCAAAAATCCCCAAAAAAACTCCCAAAAAATCCCAAAAAATCCCATTTAAACCCCCCGCCTGTATTCAAATGTATCCAAATGTATTCAAATGTATTCAAATGTATTCAAATGTATTCAAATGTATTCAAATGTCAGATTGTCTCACCTGGGCGCTGACGGCCACGGCCGCGTCGGTGTCGCTGTGGAGGTTCCTGAGCCCAAATACCCCAAAAAAATCCCCAAAAAATCCCCCAAAACATATTCAAATGTATTCAGATTTATTCAAATGTCCCCGTGTCTCACCTGGGCGCTGACGGCTACGGCGTGGCGGTCGTTATTGTGCAGGTTCCTGAGCCCAAATACCCCAAAAATCCCCAAAAAAACTCCCAAAAAATCCCAAAAAATCCCATTTAAACCCCCCGCCTGTATTCAAATGTATCCAAATGTATTCAAATGTATTCAAATGTATTCAAATGTATTCAAATGTATTCAAATGTATTCAAATGTCAGATTGTCTCACCTGGGCGCTGACGGCCACGGCCGCGGCGGTGTCGCTGTGGAGGTTCCTGAGCCCAAATACCCCAAAAAAATCCCCAAAAAATCCCCCAAAATGTATTCAAATGTATTCAGATTTATTCAAATGTCCCCGTGTCTCACCTGGGCGCTGACGGCCACGGCAGTGGCGGTGTCGTTGCAGGTTCCTGAGCCCAAATACCCCAAAAATTCCCCAAAAAATCCCCAAAAAATCCCATTTAAACCCCCCAAAATGTATTCAAATATATCCAAATGTATTCAGATTTATTCAAATGTCCCCGTGTCTCACCTGGGCGCTGACGGCCACGGCGGCGGCGGTGTCGTTGTGCAGGTTGCGGAGGCCGCAGTCGGCGCCGCAGCGCAGCAGCAGCCGCAGCAGCCGCAGCAGCCCCCCCCCGCGACGGCGCAGCGGCGGTGCAGCCGGCGTACGACTGCGCGTTCACGCTGGCGCCGTGCTGCAAGTCCCAAATTCGGGGTCAGGGGAGCCCCAAAAATCCCAAATCCCTCCAAATCCGCTTCAAAACTCAAAACAATTAAAAAAAACCCCAACAAATTCCTGGAAAATTCCCACCAATTTCACCCCAAATTCCCAAAAATCACTTCAAAATTTCCCCAAAACTCTCCCAAAAATTCTAAAAAGATCCCCATAAAATGCCACCAAAAATACCCAAAAATCCCATCAAATTCTTTAAAAAAATCCCCCAAAATCACCCCAAAATCCCATGAAATTTTTTAAACATGCCCATAAAAATACTGAAAAATCCCATAAAATCCCCCCCAAAATTCCATTAAAAATCCCATACAATTCCAGAAAAATCACCCAAAAATCCCATAAAATTGCCCCAAAAAATCCCATAAAAATCTGATCAAAATCCCCAAAAATATCACCCCAAGAATCCCATAAAATTCCTGTAAGATTCCCAAAAAAATCCCCCAAAAATTCCATAAAATTCCCCAAAAATTCCCCAAAAATGCCCCCGAAATCCCAGTGGGCTGTGCAGCGCGGTGCAGCCGGCGTACGACTGCGCGTTCACGCTGGTGCCGTGCTGCAATTCCCAAAAAATCCCAAATCAATCCCAAAATTCCCGTCTCAAACCCCTTCAAAATCGCCAAAATTTTATAAAAATCCCCTCCAAATTAGCAAAATTCCCCCTAGATCCCTGGCAAACTCCTCAAGAATCCCCCAAAATCTCCCCCAAAAATTCCCCAGCTGCCCTCAAATCCCGCAAATCCCAGAAAATTTCCCAAATTCCCTCAAAACCCCAAGAAATCATCCCAAAAATCCCATAAAAATCACCCCAAAAATCCCTAAAAAAATCCCACAAAATTCCCCAAAAAATCCTGTAAAAATCCCATCAAGTTCTCCAAAACCATCCTAAAAATCCCAGAAAATTCCCTAAAAATCCAGAAAATTCCCATCAAAATCCCCCCTAAAATCCCCTCACATTCTGCAAAATCACCCCAAAAATCACCCCAAAATCCCATAAAATTGCCCCAAAAAATCCCATAAAAATCTGATCAAAATCCCCAAAAATATCACCCCAAGAATCCCATAAAATTCCTGTAAGATTCCCAAAAAAATCCCATAAAAATCCCATAAAATTCCCCAAAAATTCCCCAAAAATTCCCCAAAAATCCCCGTGGGCCGTGCAGCGCGGTGCAGCCGGGCGCATTTACGCCTTCTCACGCGTGGGACAACGTGCTGAAATCCCCAAATTCGGGGTCAGGGGAGCCCCAAAAATCCCAAATCCCCTCCAAATCCACTTCAAAACTCAAAACAATTAAAAAAAACCCCAACAAATTCCTGGAAAATTCCCACCAATTTCACCCCAAATTCCCAAAAATCACTTCAAAATTTCCCCAAAACTCTCCCAAAAATTCTAAAAAGATCCCCATAAAATGCCACCAAAAATACCCAAAAATCCCATCAAATTCTTTAAAAAAATCCCCCAAAATCACCCCAAAATCCCATGAAATTTTTTAAGCATCCCCATAAAAATACTGAAAAATCCCATAAAATCCCCCCCAAAATTCCATTAAAAATCCCATACAATTCCAGAAAAATCACCCAAAAATCCCATAAAATTGCCCCAAAAAATCCCATAAAAATCTGATCAAAATCCCCAAAAATATCACCCCAAGAATCCCATAAAATTCCTGTAAGATTCCCAAAAAAATCCCCCAAAAATTCCATAAAATTCCCCAAAAATTCCCCAAAAATGCCCCCGAAATCGGTGGGCTGTGCAGCGCGGTACAGCCGGCGTACGACTGCGCGTTCACGCTGGTGCCGTGCTGCAATTCCCAAAAAATCCCAAATCAACCCCAAAATTCCCGTCTCAAACCCCTTCAAAATCGCCAAAATTTTATAAAAATCCCCTCCAAATTAGCAAAATTCCCCCTAGATCCCTGGCAAACTCCTCAAGAATCCCCCAAAATCTCCCCCAAAATTCCCCAGCTGCCCTCAAATCCCGCAAATCCCAGAAAATTTCCCAAATTCCCTCAAAACCCCAAGAAATCATCCCAAAAATCCCATAAAAATCACCCCAAAAATCCCTAAAAAAATCCCACAAAATTCCCCAAAAAATCCTGTAAAAATCCCATCAAGTTCTCCAAAACCATCCTAAAAATCCCAGAAAATTCCCTAAAAATCCAGAAAATTCCCATCAAAATCCCCCCTAAAATCCCCTCACATTCTGCAAAATCACCCCAAAAATCACCCCAAAATCCCATAAAATTGCCCCAAAAAATCCCATAAAAATCTGATCAAAATCCCCAAAAATATCACCCCAAAAATCCCATAAAATTCCTGTAAGATTCCCAAAAAAATCCCCCAAAAATCCCATAAAATTCCCCAAAAATTCCCCAAAAATGTCCCCAAAAATGCCCCTGAAATCCCCGTGGGCCGTGCAGCGCGGTGCAGCCGGCGTACGACTGCGCGTTCACGCCGGCACCGTGCTGCAATTCCCAAAAATTCCCAAATCAATCCCAAAATTCCCCGTCATTTCTTGCCACCCCTTCACAATTTAGAAAATATACATATATACATTCCCACAAAATTCCCCCAAATTTGCCCCAAATTTCCACGAAAAATCCCCAAAATTACCCCCAAAATCACCCCAAAATGTCCCTAAATCCCCCATAAAATTCCCCAAAAAATACTCAAAAATCCCATAAAATTCTCCAATATATCCCGTAAAGAATCCCTCAAAATCCCATCAAATACCCCAAAAAACTCCCAAATCATCCCAAAAAACCCCAAAAATCTCCCCAAAAATCCCATAAAAATCCCCATAAAATCACCCCAAAAATCTCCCCAAAAATCCCATCAAATTCCCCCCAAAATCCCCCAAATTCCCACACATCTCCCCAAAAATTTCCCCAAAAATTTCCCCAAAAATTCCCTCAATTCCCCCTGAAATCCCTCCAAAATTCAAGAAAACAGCCCTAAAATCCCATTAAAATCCCATCAATCACACCAAAAATCCCACAAATTCCTCAAAATCACCCCAAAAATTCCATCAAATTCCAAAAAAAAACCCAAAATTCACCAAAATTGCCCCAAAAATCCCATAAAATTCCCCCAAAAAATCCCATAGAAATCCAATAAAATTCCCCCCCAAAATCTCATAAAAATTCCCCAAAAATTCCCCAAAAATGACCCCAAAAAAATACCTCAAAAATTTCCTACAGTTCCAAAAAGAAAAAATCCCACAAAAATCCACATAAAATTCCCCCCGAAAATCCCACAAAATTCTCCAAAAATCTCCCCAACAATCGGCCGAAAAATCCCATAAAATTCAAAAAAAATTCCTCAAAAATCTCCCCCAAAATCCCATTGAAAATCCCATATAATTCCCCAAAAAAACTCCATTAAAAATCCCAGAAAGTTCCCCAAAATCACCCCAAAAACCGGCCCAAAGATCCCATAACATTCTCCAAAATCACCGCAAAATCACCAAAAAAATCCCATTTAAAAAATCCCATAAATATCCCCAAAAAATCACCCCCAAAATCCCACAAAATTTCCCCAAATCACCCCAAAATCACCCAAAAAACCCCATTAAATTCCCCAAAAAATCCATTAAAAATCCCATTTAAAACCCCAAAATCCTCCTAAATCCCCCCCAAAACCTCCCAAAATTCCCCCCAAAAATCCCCAAATTCCAAAATGACCCAACATTTCCAAAAATTCCATTAAAAATTCCCCAAAAATTCCCCAAATTTCCCCAATTCCCCACCTGCAGCAGCAGCTCGGCCATCTCCAGGCTGTCGTTCTCCACGGCGTGCAGCAGCGGCGAGCGCCCAGCTCTTGATGTCCTGAAACGCCCCCAAATCCCCCAAAATCCCCCCAAATTCCATAAGCTCACAAAATTTAAAAAAAAATTTAAAAATTCAAAAAAAAATCCCATAAAATTCCCACAAAATTTGCTCTAAAAATCCCCCAAAATGCCCCAAAATTCTACTTGAATTTCCCCAAAATTCCCCAAAAAAATCCCTATAAAGTTCTCAAATAATAATTAAAAAGTCTCCCCAAAAATTCTTGAAAAATTCTCCCCGAAAATTAAAAAAAAAATCCCCAAAAATCCCAAAGCAATTCCAAAAAAATTCCCCCTAAATCGCCTCAAAAATGCCCAAAAATTCCCCCCAAAGTTTCTAAAAATTCCCAAAATCCCCCAGAAATTTAAAAGAAATCCCCCAAAATCCCTTAAAATCCACTAAAAATTAAAAAATCCCCCCAAAACAAAAAAATCCCTCAAAAATTCCAAAAATTCCCCCCAAACTTCCCAAAAATCCCCAAAATTCCCCCCAAAAATTCCCAAAAAATTCCTCCAAATATTCCCCAAAATTCCTCAAAGGTTCCCCCAAAATTCCCCAAAAAATCCAAAATAAATTTAAAAAAAATCCCCAAATTCCCCTATAATGCTCCCAAAATTCTCCAAAAAATTTTTTAAAATTCTCAAAAATTTCCTAAAAAATCCCCAAAAATTCCCCAAAAATTCCCAAAAAATCCCCCAAAAAATCCCCAAAATTGCTCCAAAAATTTCCCCCTAAAAATTCCCAAAAAAAATCCTTAAAAAATCCCCAAAAACCCCAAAATAATTCCCCCAAAATCCCCTTTAAACCCCCCCAAACCTTCCCCAAAAATTCCCGAATTTTCCCGAATTTTCCCGGAAAGTTCCGGAAGGTTCCGGGTTCTCACCCCGGCGTCGACGTCGGCGCCGTGCTCCAGCAGCAGCGGGGACCCTCCCAAAAATCCCCAAAATTCCCCAAAAATTTCCCATAAAATTCCCAAAAATTCCCTGAAAATTCCCCCCCCCAAAATTCCCGAATTTTCCCGAATGTTCGAACGTTCGAAGGTTCCGGGTTCTCTACCCCGTCGATGTGCGCCGGCGTCCTCCAGTAGCAGCAGGGACCCTCCCAAAAATCCCCCCAAAATTTCCCCAAAAAATCCCCAAAAAATTCCCAAAAATTCCTCCAAATATTCCCCAAAATTCCCCCAAAAAATCCCCCAAAAAATTCAGAAAAAAATCCCCAAATTCCCCAAAAATACTCCCAAAATTCTCCAAAAATTAAAAAAAAAAGTCAAAAATTTCCCCAAAAATTCCCCCAAAAATCCCCAAAAATTCCCAAAAAATCCCTGAAAATTCCCCCCAAAATTCCCGAATTTTCCCGAATGTTCCGGAACGTTCCGGAAGGTTCTGGGTTCTCACCCCGGCGTCGATGTCGGCGCCGTGCTCCAGCAGCAGCAGGGACCCTCCCAAAAATCCCCAAAATTCCCAAAAAAATTCCCAAAAAAATTCCCCCAAAAATCCCATAAAATTCCCAAAAATTCCCCAAAAATCCTAAAAAATCCCCCAAAATTAAAAAAAAATCCCCAAAATCCCCAAAAATACTCACAAAATTCTCCAAAAATTTTTAAAAAATGTCAAAAATTTCCCCAAAAATTCCACAAAAAATCCCTGAAAATTCCCCCCCAAATTCCCGAATTTTCCCGAATGTTGCGGAACGTTCCGGAAGGTTCGGGTTCTCACCCGCCGACGCCGGGTGTAGTTCCAGCAGCAGCAGGGACCCTCCCAAAAATCCCCCCAAAAATTCCCAAAAGTTCCTCCAAAAATTCCCCAAAAAATTCCCAAAAAAATCCCCAAAAATTCCTCCAAATATTCCCCAAAATTCCCCAAAAATTCCCCAAAAAATTCAGAAAAAATTCCCCAAATTCGCCAAAAATGCTCCCAAAATTCTCCAAATAATCCCCAAAATTCCCAAAAATTTCCTAAAAAATACCTCCAAAAATCCCCCAAAAATTCCCAAAAAATCCCATAAAATTCCCAAAAATTCCCCAAAAATTCCTAAAAATTCCCCCCAAAAATTAAAAAAAAATCCCCAAAATCCCCAAAAATGCTCCCAAAATTCTCCAAAAATTTTTAAAAAATGTCAAAAACTTCCCCAAAAATTCCACAAAAAATCCCTGAAAATTCCCCCCCAAATTCCCGAATTTTCCCGAATGTTGCGGAACGTTCCGGAAGGTTCCAGGTTCTCACCCCGGCGTCAACGTCGGCGCCGTGCTCCAGCAGCAGCAGGGACCCTCCCAAAAATCCCCAAAATTCCCAAAAAATTTCCCAAAAAATTCCCAAAAATTCCTCCAAATATTCCCCAAAATTCCCCCAAAAATCCCCCAAAAATTCAGAAAAAAATCCCCAAATTCCCCAAAAATACTCCCAAAATTCTCCAAAAATTTTTTAAAAATGTCAAAAATTTCCCCCAAAAAATCCCCAAAAATCCCCAAAAATTCCCAAAAAATCCCTGAAAATTCCCCCCAAAATTCCCGAATTTTCCCGAATGTTGCGGAACGTTCCGGAAGGTTCCGGTTCTCACCCTGGCGTCGACGTCGGCGCCGGGCT
Organism: Camarhynchus parvulus; assembly: GCF_901933205.1. Classification (NCBI taxonomy): domain Eukaryota; kingdom Metazoa; phylum Chordata; class Aves; order Passeriformes; family Thraupidae; genus Camarhynchus; species Camarhynchus parvulus. The sequence continues at coordinate 9,694 of NW_022148115.1, forward strand.
CCAGCAGCAGCAGGGACCCTCCCAAAAATCCCCAAAATTCCCCCAAAAAATCCCCAAAAAATTCCCCAAAAAATTCCCAAAAAATCCCATAAAATTCCCAAAAATTCCCCAAAAATCCTAAAAATTCCCCCCCAAAATTAAAAAAAAAAAATCCCCAAAATCCCCAAAAATGCTCCCAAAATTCTCCAAAAATTTTTAAAAAATGTCAAAAATTTCCCCAAAAATTCCACAAAAAATCCCTGAAAATTCCCCCCCAAAATTCCCGAATTTTCCCGAATTTTCCCGAATGTTCCGGAAGGTTCCGGGTTCTCACCGCGGCGTCGGGCGCCACCAGCAGCAGCAGGGACCCTCCCAAAAATCCCCAAAATTTCCCCAAAAATTCCCCCAAAAAATCCCCCAAAAAATTCCCAAAAAATTCCTCCAAATATTCCCCAAAATTTCCCCAAAAAATCCCCCAAAAATTCAGAAAAAAATCCCCAAATTCCCCAAAAATACTCCCAAAATTCTCCAAAATTTTTTTTAAAATGTCAAAAATTTCCCCCCAAAAATTCCCCCAAAAAATCCCCCAAAAATTCCCAAAAATCCCTGAAAATTCCCCCAAATTCCCCGAATTTTCCGAATGTTGTGGGAATGTTCGGGAAGGTTCCGGGTTCTCACCCCGGCGTCGACGTCGGCGCCGTGCTCCAGCAGCAGCAGCAGGGACCCTCCCAAAAATCCCCAAAATTTCCCCCAAAAATTCCCCCAAAATTCCCAAAAAATCCCTGAAAATTCCCCCCCAAAATTCCCGAATTTTCCGTTTTTGTGGAATGTTCGGAAGGTTCCAGGTTCTCACCCGGCGTGACGCGGGCGCGCTCCAGCAGCAGCAGGACCCTCCCAAAAATCCCCAAAATTCCCAAAAAATTTCCCAAAAAATTCCCAAAAATTCCTCCAAATATTCCCCAAAAATTCCTAAAAAATCCCCCCAAAAATTAAAAAAAAATCCCCAAAATCCCCAAAAATGCTCCCAAAATTCTCCAGAAATTTTTAAAAAATGTCAAAAATTTCCCCAAAAATTCCACAAAAATCCCTGAAAATTCCCCCCCAAAATTCCCGAATTTTCCCGAATGTTGCGGAATGTTCCGGAAGGTTCCGGGTTCTCACCCCGGCGTCGACGTCGGCGCCGTGCTCCAGCAGCAGCAGGACGCTCTCGCGGGACCCCGAGGCCACGGCCACGTGCAGGGGGGTCAGACCTGGGGAGAGCCCAAAATTCCCAAAAATTCCCCCAAAAATTCCCCAAAAATTCCCTAAAAATTCCCCAAAAATTCCCCAAAAATTCCCCAAAAATCCCTGAAAATTCCACGAGAAATTCCCCAAAAATCCCGCGAAAATCGTCCTAAAATTCCCCCAAATCCCCAATTTTCGGGACTTTTTTATCCCAATTTTTGGGACATTTTCACCCAATTTTCGGGACTTTTTCCCCCAAATTCTCTCTGAATTTTCCCCATTTTTCCCCATTTCCCTCCCCATTTTTCCCCAATTTTCTGGACTTTTCTCCCAATTTTTTTCCAACCATTTTCCCCCATTTTCGCCCCATTTTTGGGACTTTTTTATCCCAATTTTTGGGACTTTTCCCCCCAAATTCCCCCTGAATTTTCCACATTTTTCCCCAATTTCTCTGCTAATTTTTCCACATTTTCCGGATTTTTCTCCCAAATTTTTTCAACAATTTTCCCCCATTCTCGCCCCATTTTTGGGACTTTTTTATCCCCAAATTTCCCCTAAATTTTCCCAATTTTTCCCCATTTTTCCCCAATTTTCTCGATTTTTCTCCCAAAAATTTTCAACAATTTTCCCCCATTCCCGCCCCATTTTTGGGACTTTTTTATCCCAATTTTTGCGAATTTTTCCCCCAAATTCCCCCTGAATTTTCCACATTTTTCCCCAATTTCTCTGCTAATTTTTCCACATTTTCCGGATTTTTCTCCCAAATTTTTTCAACAATTTTCCCCATTCTGCGCCCCATTTTTTGGGACTTTTTTATCCCCAAATTTCCCCTAAATTTTCCCAATTTTTCCCCATTTTTCCCCAATTTTCTCGATTTTTCTCCCAAAAATTTTCAACAATTTTCCCCCATTCCCGTCCCATTTTTGGGACTTTTTTATCCCAATTTTTGCGAATTTTTCCCCCAAATTCCCCCTGAATTTTCCACATTTTTCCCCAATTTCTCTGCTAATTTTTCCACATTTTCCGGATTTTTCTCCCAAATTTTTTCAACAATTTTCCCCCATTCTCGCCCCATTTTTGGGACTTTTTTATCCCCAAATTTCCCCTAAATTTTCCCAATTTTTCCCCATTTTTCCCCAATTTTCTCGATTTTTCTCCCAAAAATTTTCAACAATTTTCCCCCATTCCCCCCCCATTTTTGGGACTTTTTTATCCCAATTTTTGCGAATTTTTCCCCCAAATTCCCCCTGAATTTTCCACATTTTTCCCCAATTTCTCTGCTAATTTTTCCACATTTTCTGGATTTTTCTCCCAATTTTTTTCAACAATTTTCCCCCCATTCTCGCCCCATTTTGGGGACTTTTTTATCCCAATTTTGGGGACTTTTTTATCCCAATTTTTGGGACTTTTTTATCCCAATTTTTGGGACTTTTTCCCCCAAATTCCCCCTGAATTTTCCACATTTTTTCCCCAATTTCTCTGCTAATTTTTCCACATTTTCCCCAAATTTTTTCCAACAATTTTCCCCCATTCTCGCCCCATTTTTGGGACTTTTTTCTCCCCAAATTCCCCCTGAATTTTCTCCATTTTCCCCCATTTTCCCCTCCATTTTCCCCCAATTTTCTCGATTTTTCTCCCAAATTTTTCCAACAATTTTCCCCCATTGTCACCCAATTTTTGGGACTTTTTCCCCCAAATTTCCCCTGAATTTTCCCCATGTTCCCCCATTTCTCTCCCTATTTTTCCCCAATTTTCTCGATTTTTCTCCCAATTTTTTTCAACAATTTTCCCCCCATTCTCGCCCCATTTTGGGGACTTTTTTATCCCAATTTTCGGGACTTTTTTATCCCAATTTTTGGGACTTTTTTATCCCAATTTTTGGGACATTTTCACCCAATTTTTGGGACTTTTTCCCCCACATTCCCCCTGACTTTTCCACATTTTTTCCCCAATTTCTCTGCTAATTTTTTCACATTTTCCCCAAATTTTTTCAACCATTTTCCCCCATTCTCACCCCATTTTTGGGACTTTTTTATCCCAATTTTCAGGACTTTTCTCCCCAAATTCTCTCTGAATTTTCTATTTTTTTTCCCATTTCCCTCCCCATTTTTCCCCAATTTTCTGGACTTTTCTCCCAAATTTTTTCCAACCATTTTCCCCCATTCTCACCCCATTTTTGGGACTTTCCTCCCCCCCCAATTTTTCCCAATTTTCTCTGATTTTTGGGACCTTTTTCCCCAATTACCCTCCCAATTTTCCCCATTTTTACCCAATTTTGTGTCGTTTCTCATCCATTTTTCCCTCCCAATTTTTTCCAATTTCCCTGCAAATTTTCCCCCAATTTTTCCCCATTTCCCCCCGAAATTTTCCCCAAATTCCCCCCATTTTTTCCTCTTATTTTCCCCATTCCCCCCCAATTTTTCCCCAAATTTCCCCCTTTCTTTCCTTATTTTTCCCCCATATTTTCCCTCCAATTTTCCCCCCAATTTCTTCCCCAAATTCCCCCCAATTTTTCCCCATTTTCCCCCAAATCCCCAAACTCCCTATTTACCCCAATTTTCCCCATTTTTCCCTTTCTTTCCTTATTTTTCCCCATATTTACCCCGTATTTTCCCCATTTCCCCCCCAATTTTTCCCCATTTTCCCCCCCAATTTTCCCCCATATTTTCCCCAATTTCCCCCAATTTTCCCCCCTTATTTTCCCCATTTCCCCCCAATTTTCCCCCAAATTTCCCCCTTTCTTTCCTTATTTTTCCCCCATATTTTCCCCATTTTCCCCCCAATTTTTTCCCAAATTCTCCCCATTTTCCCCCCAAATTCCCCCAATTTTTTTCCCCATTTTCCCCCAATCCCCAAACCCCGAATTTTCCCAAATTCCGCCCGTTTTCCCCCAGATTTCGCACCCTCGTAGTCGCGCGCCTGCAGGTCCAGCCGGCTCCCCCCGGGGCTGCGCAGGAGCTCGCGCAGGACGCGGGGGCGTGGCCCGGCCGTGGCCCCGCCCCCCGGCAGGTGCGAGCCGCAGGCCAGGTGCGCGCAGGTGCGGCCCAGGCGGTCCGGGCACATCGGGGACGCGCCGTGCGCCAGCAGCAGGCGGAGCAGCGACACCTGGCCCGTGATCACCGCCAGGTGCAGGGGTCTGCAGGTGACACAGTGACACAGGTGAGGGACATTGGGGACACAGTGACACAGGTGACACAGGTGACACAGTGACACAGGTGAGGACATTGGGGATCACGCAGTGACGTTGCGGGGACACAGGTGACACAGGTGACACAGGTGACACAGGTGACACAGGTGAGGGACACCTGGGACAGGTGACACAGGTGACACAGGTGACACAGGTGACACAGGTGAGGGACACTGGGGACACAGTGACACAGGTGACACAGGTGACACAGTGACACAGGTGACACAGGTGACACAGTGACACAGGTGAGGGCACACGGGGCAGCGGCGTCAGTGAGGGGACAGGTGAGTGACATGGGGACACATGCCGTGATCACAGTGACACGTGACACAGGTGAGGGCGCCTGGGGGGACACAGGTGACACAGTGACACAGGTGACACCGCCCGTGATCACGCAGGTGAAGGCGCAGGTACACAGGTGACACAGTGACACAGTGACACAGGTGAGGGACACCTGGGACAGCGTGGGACAGTGACAGCAGGCGACACAGCGACACCGGTGACACGTGATCACCGCCAGGTGAGGGCACCTGGGACAGGGATACAGGTGACACAGGTGACACAGTGACACAGGTGGGACAGGTGACACAGGTGAGGGACACAGCCGTGACACAGGTGAGGGACACCTGGGACAGGTGACACAGGTGACACAGGTGACACAGAGACACAGTGACACAGGTGACACAGTGACACAGGTGAGCGACACCTGGCCCGTGATCACCGCCAGGTGAAGGGGGGGTCTGTGAGGGGACAGGTGAGTGACACAGTGACACAGTGACACAGGTGACACAGTGACACAGTGACACAGGTGAGGGACACAGTGACACAGGTGAGGGCACATCGGGGACGCGCCGTGCGCCAGCAGCAGGCGGAGCAGCGACACCTGGCCCGTGATCACCGCCAGGTGAAGGGGCGTCTGTGGGGACACAGGTGACACAGGTGGGGACACAGGTGACACAGTGACACAGGTGACACAGTGACACAGGTGGGACAGGTGAGGGACACCTGGGACAGGTGACACAGGTGACACAGTGACACAGGTGAGCGACACCTGACCCGTGATCACCGCCACGTGCAGGGGGTCTGCGGGGACACAGGTGACACAGGTGACACAGGTGACACAGGTGACACAGGTGAGGGACACCTGGGACAGGTGACACAGGTGACACAGAGACACAGTGACACAGGTGAGGGACACCTGGCCCGTGATCACCGCCAGGTGCAGCGGCGTCTGTGAGGGGACAGGTGAGTGACATTGGGGACACAGTGACACAGTGACACAGTGACACAGTGACACAGGTGAGGGCACATCGGGGACGCGCCGTGCGCCAGCAGCAGGCGGAGCAGCGACACCTGGCCCGTGATCACCGCCAGGTGAAGGGGCGTCTGCGGGGGGGACAGGTGACACAGTGACACAGGTGACACAGGTGAGGGACACCTGGGACAGGTGGGACAGTGACACAGGTGACACAGTGACACAGGTGACACAGTGACACAGGTGAGGGACACCTGGGACAGGTGATACAGTGACACAGGTGACACAGGTGGGACAGATGACACAGTGACACAGGTGACACAGTGACACAGGTGACCGACACCTGGCCCGTGATCACCGCCAGGTGCAGGGGGGTCTGTGGGGGACAGGTGAGTGACACAGGTGACACAGGTGACACAGGTGACACAGTGACACAGGTGAGGGCACATCGGGGGGGACACAGGTGACACAGTAGACGAGCAGTGACACAGGTGGGACACGGTGAGGGGACACCTGGGACAGGTGGGACAGTGACACAGGTGACACAGGTGAGGGACACAGTGACACAGGTGAGGGACACCTGGGACAGGTGACACAGTGACACAGTGACACAGGTGAGCGACACCTGGCCCGTGATCACCGCCAGGTGCAGGGGGGTCTGTGGGGGACAGGTGAGGGACACAGGGGAGGGACATTGGGGACACCTGGGACAGGTGACACAGGTGACACAGGTGACACAGGTGACACAGGTGACACAGGGGAGGGACACCTGGGACAGGTGAGGGGCCGGGGCCAGGGGTGTGGTCAAGGTGGGACAAAGGGACAAGGCCCAGTGACCCCCCCCAATGTCCCCAATGTCCCCAATGTCCCCAATGTCCCCAGTCCCATTTTTCCCGATTTCCCCCCAAAATGTCCCCAAGCCCCTCAATGTCCCCAACATCCCCAATGTCCCCAATGTCACCAATCCCATTTCCCCCATTTTTTGCCCATTTTTTCCCAATTTCCCCAATGTCCCCAATGTCCCCAAAGTGTCCCCAATGTCCCCAATCCCATTTCCCCCATTTTCCCCATTTTTTCCCCATTTTTTCCCAATTTTCCTCCATTTTTCCCCAATGTTCCCAATGTCTCCAAAGTGTCCACAACCCCCCCAGTGTCCCCATTGTCCCCAATCCCATTTTCCCCATTTTTTCCCAATTTCCCCCCATTTTTGCTCAACGTCCCCAAAGTGTCCCCAACCCCCCAGTGTCCCCAATGTCCCCAATGTCCCCAATGTCCCCAATCCCATTTCCCCCATTTTTCCCCCATTTTTTCCCAATTTTCCCATTTTTCCCCAACCCCCCCCACTGTCCCCAGGTGTCCCCGCTGTCCCCTCACCTGTCTCAGGTGGTTGTAGACGTCCAGGTCGCGCCCCCCCCGCAGGAACAGCGCCACCAACCTGCGGGCCACGGCCAGCGCGCCCTGGGCCACCGCGATGTGCAGGGGCCTGGGGACATTGGGGACATTTGGGGTGTTGGGGACATTGGGGGACATTGGGGACATTTGGGGACATTGGGGACATTTGGGGACATTGGGGACGTTGGGGACGCTGGGGACACTGGGGACATTGGGGACATTGGGGACATTGGGGACATTGGGGAGATTGGGGACATTGGGGACATTTGGGACATTGGGGGGGTTGGGGGTGTTGGGGACACTGGGGACATTGGGGACATTGGGGACATTTGGGGATATTGGGGACATTGGGGACATTGGGGACATTTGGGGTGTTGGGGACATTTGGGGACACTGGGGACATTGGGGACATTGGGGACATTTGGGGACATTGGGGACATTGGGGGACACTGGGGACATTTGGGGCATTAGGGACATTTGGGGACATTGGGGACATTGGGGACATTGGGGACATTGGGGACATTGGGGGACATTGGGGGCATTTGGGGACACTGGGGACATTTGGGGACATTGGGGGCATTGGGGGCATTGGGGACATTTGGGGTGTTGGGGACATTGGGGACATTGGGGACATTTGGGGACACTGGGGACATTGGGGGACATTGGGGGCGTTGGGGGTGTTGGGGACATTTGGGGACATTGGGGACAGTGGGGCACATTGGGGACACTGGGGACATTGGGGGACATTGGGGACATTGGGGGGTTGGGGGTGTTGGGGACATTGGGGACATTGGGGACACTTGGGGACATTGGGGGCGTTGGGGACATTGGGGGGTTGGGGACATTGGGGACAGTGGAGACACTTTGGGGACACTGGGGGTTAGGGGACATTGGGGACGTTGGGGACATTTGGGACATTGGGGGACACTGGGGGACATTGGGGGGACATTGGGGACATGGGGGACATTGGGGGCGTGGGGAACATTGAGGCGTGACATTGGGGACATTGGGGACACTGTGGATATTTGGGACATTGGGGACATCGAGGGGACATTGGGGACATTGAGGGCAATGGGGACATTTGGGGACATTGAGGGCAATGGGGGCAATGGGGACATTTGGGGACATTTGGGGACATTGGGCATATTTGGGACATTGAGGGGACATTGGAGGGGTTGGGGACACTTTGGGGACACTTTGGGGACATTGGGAAAAAAAATGGGGGGAAATTGGGGAAAGTGGGATTTGGGACATTGGGGACATTTGGGGACATTTGGGGACATTTGGGACATTTCGGGGATATTTTGAGGGTATTTGGGGACATTTAGATCCCAAATTGCCCCCAATGTCCCCAAAATGTCCCCAAATGTCCCCAAAAATCCCCAAAATGTCCCCAAACCCGCGGGGGGGGGATGGGCAGCGCCGTTCCCGCCCCTCCCCCCGCGCTGTTCCCGTAAGGGGGGGAGGCGTGGCCTCGCGCGGTGGGCGTGGCCTCGGCTCCATGACGTCACCGCCGAGCCCCGGGGATTCCCCGCAGGGTGGGGGAGGGGCCGCGCGGGGATTCCCACGGTCCCGGGGGGGTCCCCGAGGGGGGGGAGGGGTCCCCAAAATTCGGGGGGGGTGGGGGAGGGGAAATCTGGGGACATTTTGGGGAATTTGGGGACATTTTGGGGACATTTTGTGGGAATCCCGAATGGGGAAATTTGGGGGAATCCCGAATGGGGGGGGAGGGGATTCCCACGGGGGGAGAGGGGTCAGGGGGGTTTTGGGGGAGTCCCACAAATTTTGGGGGGTCCCAGGGGGGAGATTTTGGGGTTTTCCACAAAATCTGGGGGGTTTGGGGGGGTCCCAGGGGTATTTTGGGGGATCCCACAAAAGTTTTGGGGTCCCCGGGCCATTTTTGGGGATTTTCGGGCATTTTCCAGGCGATTTTTTGGGGTTTCTTGGGGGATTTTTTGGGGTTTCCCAGGTGAATTTTTGGGGATTTTTTTGGGGTTCCCTCCCATGGATTTTTTAAAATTTTATTTTCTGGCATTTTGGGGTTTCCAAGCTAAATTTTGGGGGGAATTTAGGGAGGATTTTGGGGTCCCCAGTTGGTTTTGGGATTTTTTGGGGGTCTCCAAGTGATTTTTTTGGGGTGCCCCGGGTGGATTTTTGGGGTTTCTCAGGGAGATTTTTTTGATTTTTGGGATTTTGGGGTTTCCCAGGTGGATTTTTTTTTTTAATTTTTGGGATTTTGGGGGTTCTCAGGTGAATTTTGGGGATTTTTGGGGGGAATTTGGGGATTTTTTGAGGTTTCCCAGTTGGACTTTTTAAATTTTGGGATTTTTTGGGGCGTCCTGGTTGGACCTTTGGGGATTTTTTAGGATTTTGGGATTTTTGGGGGGAATTTGGGGATTTTTGGGGGGATTTTCCAGGTGAAATTTTTTAAATTATTATTGGGATTCCCTTGGTGGATTTGGGGGTCATTTGGGGATTTTTGGGGTTTCCCAAGTGGATTTTTTGTTATTATTTTTGGGGTCCCCACATGGATTTTTTTTTTGTTTTATTTTTGGGATTTTTTGGGGTGAATTTTGGTGATTTGGGGGTGGATTTTGAAGATTTTGGGGGATTTTGGGGGGATTTTGTGGTGAATTTGGGGGATTTTTGGGTACATTTTGGGGATTTTGGGGTGAATTTTGGGGATTTTTGGGTGAATTTTGGGGATTTTGGGTGAATTTTGGGGATTTTTGGGGGGATTTTGAAGATTTTTGGGGTGAATTTTGGGGATTTTGGGGTGAATTTTGGGGATTTTTGGGTGAATTTGGGGATTTTGGGTGAATTTTGGGGTGAATTTGGGATTTTTTGGGTGGATTTTGGGGATTTGTTTTTGGGGGATTTGAATTTTGGGGAATTTTGGGGATTTTTGGGTGAATTTTGGGGATTTTGAGGTGGATTTGGGGATTTGGGGGGATTTTGGGGGATTTTGGGTGAATTTGGGGATTTTTGGGGCGAATTTTGAGGATTTTTGGGTGGATTTTGAAGATTTTGGGGTGAATTTGGGTATTTGGGGTGAATTTTGGGGATTTTGGGTGAATTTTGGGGATTTTTGGGTGGATTTTGAAGATTTTGGGGTGAATTTGGGGTATTTTGGGTGAATTTGAAGATTTTTGGGCTGGATTTTGGGGATTTTTTGGGTGAATTTGGGGATTTTGGGGTGAATTTTGGGGTGAATTTTGGGTGGATTTGGGGGTGAATTTGGGGATTTTTGGGGCGAATTTTGAAGATTTTGGGGTGAATTTTGGGGATTTTTGGGGTGAATTTGGGGATTTTTGGGGTGAATTTGGGGATTTTTGGGGTCCCCACTCACGTGTCCCCGTCCTCGTCCTGCCGGGTGGCGGCGGCGATGGCGGCGGCCAAGGGGGGCTCGGGGGGGACCCCAAAATTTGGGGAGGCCAAAAGGGCGGGGGGAACCCCCAAAATTCCCCCGGCCCCAAAAAACGGCAGCGGAGGCTCCGCCCTCGAACCTGGAAGGGGAAAAATCGGGGAAATTTGGGGGAAATTTTGGGGAAAAATTGGGGAAATTTTGGGGCAGAAATTGGGGAAAAAAGGGGGGAAAATTTGGGGAAAGGAAGGAAAAATTGGGGGGAAATTTGGGAAAAATTTTGGGGAAAATTTGGGGGAAAAAAGGAAAAATGGAGGGAAAAAAATTGGAAAATTTGGCGGGGAAATTGGGGACTTTAGGGGGAAAATGGGGGAAAATTGGGGGAATTTGGGGGGAAAATTTGGGGGGAAATTGGGGGAAAAGTGGGAGGAAATAGGGGGGGAAATTGGGAAAAAGTGGAAAAATTTGGAAGAAAATTAGAGAAAAATTTGGGGGAAACTGGGGGAAAAGTGGGAAAAAATTGGAGAAAAATTAGGGAAAAATGGGTGAAAATTGGAAAAAAAATGGGAAAATTTGGAGGAAACAGAGGGAAAAAGTGGGAGAAAAAGTGGGAAAAAAAGTGGGAAGAATTGGGGAAAATTTGGGGGGAAAATGGAGAAAAATTGAGGAAAAAGTGGGAAAAAATTGGAGGAAAAGTAGGGAAAAAAGTGGGGGAAAATTAGAGGAAATAGAGGAAAAATGTGGGGAAAAACTGGGAAAAAAGTGGGAAAAAATGGGGCAATTGGGGAATTTTTGGGGAAAAAGTGGGGGGAAATTTGGAGGAAAATAGGGGGGAAAGGTGGGGGAAAAATAGGGGGAAAAAGTGGGAAAAAAGTGGGGAAAAATTGGAGGAAAATCGGGGGAAAATGGGAATAAAATTAGAGAAAATTGGGGAATTTTTTGAGGGGAAAAGTGAGGGGAAAATTGGGGAAAAGTGGGAGAAAAGTGAGAAAAAAGTTTGGGAAAAATTGGGAAAGAAGTGGTAAAATACCTGGGAAAAATTGGAAGAAATTGGGGAAAATAGGGGAAAATTGGGGAATTTGGGGGGGGGAAAAGTGGGGGAAAATTTGAAGGAAAATTGGGAAAAATTGGGGGAAAAATTGGAGTAAATTGGGGGAAAAATGGGAAAAAATGGGGGGAAAAGTGGGAAAAAATAGGGGGAAAAATGGGGAAAAATTGGAATAAAGTAAGAATAAAGTGGGGAAAAAATGGGAATAAAGTGGGGAAAAAATGGGGAAAAAAAAGTGGGAAAAAAGTGGGGGAGGGGCTCTCACCTGAGGGGGTCTCACCTGTCCCGACGCCGATTTTGGGGGGCGGCCGAATGTGGGGGTTCGGGAGGGGTTCCCCCAAAATGCGGGGGTCTCCTCGCCCCCCCCCGCCCCCCAAAACCGAGCGGCGCTTCCGGAGCGGCAGCGAAGCCTCGGGGGTGGGGGAGGGGCGGCGTTTTTGGGGGGCTCGGGGGGCGTTCGGGGTGCGGCGCGTGCGCAGATCCACCGGCAGCTCCTCGGCCATTGGGGGGTCCCGGAGATTTTGGGGGAACCCCCCCCTCCCCCCCCCCCCCAAAAATAAAAAGAATTTCGGGTCCCGGCGGAGCCGCCGCGGGAGCGGAAGCGAGCGGGGAATCCCCGCATGGGGGGGGTGGGGCCGCTTGGCCACGCCCATTTCCCCGATGGCCACGCCCACACGGCTGCGGTCACGCCCACTCCGCTGTGGCCACGCCCACTCGGCTGTGGTCGCGCCTCTTGTGCTGTTGGTCACGCCCTTTGGGTTTTGGGCCACGCCCATTGATGTTAGGTCACGCCCATTGATGTTTAGGTCCCGCCCATTGATGGTTTAGGTCCCGCCCATTGATGGTTTAGGCCACGCCCATTGCTGGGAAAACCCGGGAATTCGGGGAAGTTGGCGGGAAAAAAGGAAAAAAAAAAACCAAAAAACCAAACGGGAATTTGGCGGGAAAATTGGGGGGTTTGGAGGGGAAAAAGGAGAAAATTGGCGGGAAAATTTGGGGAGAATTCGCTGGAAAAAAGCGAAAATTGGAGCCGGGAACGGGGCAGGGGCGGCCCTGGGGACGCTGTGGGGACAACGGGAGGGACTTGGGGACACTTTGGGGACACTGGGATGGCCTTGGGGACACTTTGGGGACACTTTGGAGACACTTTGGGGACACTGGGATGGCCTTGGGGACACTCCTGGGGACACTTTGGCGACACTTTGGGGACACCAGGAGGGACTTGGGGACACTTTGGGGACTTGGGGACACTCTGGGGACACCAGGGTGGCCTTGGGGACACTTTGGGGACACCAGAAGTAACGTAGGGACACTTTGGGGACACCAGGATGGCCTTGGGGACACTTTGGGGACACTTTGGAGACACTTTGGGGACACTGGGATGGCCTTGGGGACACCAGGGTGGCCTTGGGGACACTTTGGGGACACTGAGATACCCTTGGGGACACTCTGGGGACATTTTGGGGACACTGGAATGCCCTTGGGGACACCGAGAGGCACATGGGGACATCCCTGGGGACACCGGGACACGGCTGGGGACACTGGGACGGACACAGGGACAGAGCTGGGGACACGGGGACACCTCTGGGGACACTGGGATGGCCTTGGGGACACTTTGGGGACAACCTTGGGACACTGAGACACCCTTGGGGACACTGGGACATGTTCAGGGACACGGCTGGGGACACTGGGAGGGACTTGGGGACATGGGGACAACCCGGGGGTGGCCCTGGGGACACTTTGGGGACACCAGGGTGGCCTTGAGGACACCAGGACACGCCAGACCATCCCTGGCAACAACTTGGGGACATCTGGGGACATCTGCCGCCATTTTGGTCCATGTTGGTCATTTTGCACCATTTTGGGGCATTTTTGGGCGATTTTTTTAGCAGCTCGCGATAATTTTTGGCGCGTGAGGGATTTAGGAGCCGTTTTGCGTCAGTTGGGGCGATTTTGTGGCGCTTTGGGGACTTTTTTTGTCATTTTTGGGGACATTTTGGCGACATTATTAGCCTCGATTTTGAAGCCTTCTAGGCCGCGTTGCCATGGCGACGCGCCATGGAGAGTCTCATGTGATTGGTCAATTTATATCACGTGGGCGGGGAATCCCCGGGCGCTGATTGGTCAAAAGGGGTCACCCCTGCGGAGGAGGAGAGCGCTGATTGGTCGATGCCGAGTCACGTGTGCGGAAGTGGCGGGGCGGGGGAGCCACAGGTGGGAGCGCCCCCGGGGGGGGCCCCGAAATTTGGGGTGGGGGAGGGGAAAGAGGCGGGGGGAGGGGAGGGGAGGGAGAGGGGGGGGGGCGGAAAGGGAAAAAAATTCCCCCAAAATTGCCGAAAATTTGACCAAAATCGACCCCAGATTGATCAAAATCGACCCCAAATTGATCCAAATTGATTAAAATTCATAGAAATTGAGGAAAATTGACTCCAAATTGACAAAATCTGGCGTGAAATGAGAACAAACGGTAAAAAAAGGGGGCAAAAAATGGAATTGAAATTGATAAAAAGTGGGGGAAAGTGAGGAAATGATGGAAAATGGAGCAAAAAGCCACAAAATTGGGCAAAAAATGCGGCCAAAAGGCAAAAAATGGAAAGAATGGAGAGAAATTGACCTGAAATTCTCCTGAATTCCCTAAAAATCTCCCAGAATTCCCCGAATCCTCCTGGAAGTCCCCGAAGTTTCCCTAAACTTTCAAAAATCTCCAAAATCGCCCCCCAAAATTCCCCAAAAATCCCAAATTTGCCCAAAAAATCTCGATAAATTCCCTAAAATCGGCCCCCAAAAATTTCCTAAAATTCCTCAAATTCCCAAAAATTGCCCCAAAAATTGCAAAAGCTCCCCCAAAATCCCCCCAAAAATCGGAAAAAATCCCCCAAAAATCCCCTAAAATCCCCCCAAAACCCCCAAATCGCCCCCAAAAGGTAAAAAAACCCAAAATCCAATGAATCCCCCCAAATGCCTTAAAAATAAAAAAATCCCCCCAGAAATCCCCAAAAAAATTGCAAAAAACCACCAAAAAATCCCCAAATTCCCCCCCAAAAAATCCCCCCAAAATCCCCAAATTCCCAAAGGTAAAAATCCCAAATAAAAAAAAAAATCCCCAAAAAATCCCAAAATTCCCCCCCCCCCCCCCCCCCCCCCCCCCCCCCCCCCCCCCCCCCCCCCCCCCCCCCACAAACCCCCACCCTAAAAACCCCAAAAAACCCCAAAAAATCCCCAAAAATCCCCAAAAACCCCAAAAATCCCCCCCAAAAATCCCCCAAAAACCCCTACAAAAAAATCCCCCAAAAATTCCCCCAAAAACCCAAAATCCCCCCCCAAAAATCCCCAAAAAATCCCCCAAAAATCCCAAAAAAATCCCTAAAAATCCCCCAACCCAAAATCCCAAAAAAATCCCCCAAAAAATCCCCAAAAATCCCCCCCCCCCAAAAATCCCCAAAAATCCCAAAACCAAAATCCCCAAAAAATTCCCCAAAAATCCCCCCAAAAATTCCCCAAAAAAATCCCAAAAAATCCCCAAAATCCCCAAAACCCCATCAAAAATCCCCCCAAAATCCCCCAAAAATTCCCCCAAAAAATCCCCAAAATATCCCAAAAAATCCCCAAAAATCCCCAAAAATCCCCAAAATATCCCCCAAAAACCCCCAAAAACTCCCCAAAAATCCCCAACATCCCCCAAAAATTCCCCCAAAATCCCCAAAAACCCCCCAAATCCCCAAAATTCCCCCCAATTTCCCCCCCCCCCCGTCCCCTGCCCCGGTTCCCTTTGCCCCCCCCCCCCCCCCCCACCCCAAAAATCCCCAAAAAAACCCCCAAAAATCCCCCCAAAAATCCCCCAAATCCCCCCAAAAAATCCCCAAAAAATCCCCAAAAATCCCCAAAAATCCCCCAAAAATCCCCCCCCTAAAAAATCCCCAAAAAAAAATCCCCCCCAAAAAATCCCCCCAAAAATCCCCAAAATTCCCCCAAAAAAACCCTGAAAATCCCAAAAACCCCAAAAATCCCCAAAAAACCCCAAAAATCCCCCCAAAAATCCCAAAAAATCCCCCAAAATCCCCTAAAAATCCCAAAAAAATCCCCCAAAAAAAAAATCCCCCAAAATCCCAAAAATCCCCCCCTCAAAAACCCCAAAAACAAAATCCCCACAAAATCTCCAAATCCCCCACAAAATCCCCAAAAATCCCCCCCCAAATCCCCCCCACCCCCCCCAAAAAAACCCAAAAATCCCCCAAAATCCCCCCAAAAATCCCCCCAAAATTCCCCCAAAACCCCCAAAAAACTCCAAAAATCCCAAAAATCCCCCCAAAATCCCCCAAAAATCCTCAAAAAATTCCCAAAAATCCCAAAAAATCCCCCCAAAATCCCAAAAAACCCCCCAAAAATCCCCAAAAATCCCCATCCCCAAAAATCCCCCAAACCCCCCAAAAATCCCCAAAAAATCCCAAAAAATCCCCCAAAATCCCCCAAAATCCCCCCAAAAATCCCCCCCCCCCCCCCCCCAAAATCCCCAAAAAATCCCCCCAAAAATCCCCCAAAAATCCCCCAAAATCCCCCTAAAAAAATCCCCAAAAAATCCCCAAAAATCCCCAAAAAATCCCCCCCAAAAATCCCCAAAAAATCCCAAAAAAATCCCCCCAAAAAATCCCCAAAAAACCCCCAAAAAACCCCCAAAAATCCCCCAAAAAACCCCCCAAAATCCCCCACAAAACACCCCAAAAAATCCCTAAAAATCCCAAAGAATCCCCCAAAATCCCCCCAAAATCCCAAAAATCCACAAAAAATCCCCCCAAAAAAACCCAAAAATCCCCAAAAATCTCCAAATCCCCATCAAAAATTCCCAAAAAATCCCCAAAAAAATCCCCCCAAAATCCCCAAAAAATCCCCCCAAAAAATTCCCCCAAAAATCCCAAAAAATCCCCAAAAATCCCCCCCCCCAAAATCCCCCCAAAAATCCCCAAAAAAAAAATCCCTCAAAACCCCCAAAAAACTCCAAAAAATCCCAAAATCCCCAAAAATCCCCCAAAAAAAATCCCATCCCCCCCCCCCCCCCCCCCCCCAAAAATCCCCCAAAAACCCCCCCAAAATCCCCCAAAAATCCCAAAAATCCCCAAAAAAATCCCCAAAAAATCCCCCCCAAAATCCCCCAAAAATCCCCCAAAAATCCCCCAAATCCCCCAAAAAACAAAAAATCCCCCAAAAATCCCCAAAAAAAAATCCCAAAAAATCCCCAAAAATCCCCAAAAATCCCCGAGAAATCCCCCCAAAAACCCCCAAAATTCCCCCCAAAAAAACCCTGAAAATCCCAAAAAACCCCAAAAATCCCCCAAAAAAAAACCCCCAAAAATCCCCCAAAAATCCCAAAAATCCCCCCAAAAATCCCCCAAAATCCCAAAAATCTCAAAAAAAAACCCCAAAAATCCCAAAAATCCCCCCCCAAAATCCCCCCAAAAATCCCCCCAAAATCCCCAAAAATCCCCAAAAAATCCCAAAAAATCCCCCCAAAATCCCCAAAAAATCCCCCCAAAAATCCCCCCCCAAAAATCCCCAAAATTCCCCCAAAAAACCCTGAAAATCCCAAAAAAACCCCCAAAAATCCCCCAAAAAACCCCCAAAAACAAAATCCCCCCAAAATCCCAAAAATCCCCCAAAAACCCCAAAAATTCCCCCCCCCAAAACTCCCCCAAAATCCCCCCAAAAATCCCCAAAATCCCCCCAAAATCCCCCAAAAAATCCCAAAAAAATCCCCAAAAACCCCCAAAAATCCCCAAAAATCCCCAAAATTCCCCCCCAAATTTCCCCTCCCCCCGTCCCCTGCCCCGGTTCCCTTTGCCCCCCCCGCCCCCTCCCCCCCCCCCAAAATCCCCCAAAAAATCCCCAAAAAATCCCCGAGAAACCCCCCCAAAAATCCCCAAAATTCCCCCCAAAAACCCCAAAAAAACCCCAAAAAATCCCCCAAAATCCCCCAAAAACTCCCTGAAAATCCCCAAAAATCCCCCAAAAATCCCCCAAAATCCCAAAAATCCCCCCAAAAATCCCCCAAAAAAAATCCCCAAAAATCCCCAAACCCCACTCCAAAAATCCCCAAAAATCCCCCAAAAAATCCCCAAAAATCCCCCCAAAAATCCCCCCCAAAAATCCCCCAAAAATCCCCAAAATCCCAAAAATCCCCAAAATCCCCAAAAACCCCCCCAAAAATCCCAAAAATCCCCAAAAATCCCCCCAAATCCCCCAAAAAAAATCCCCCACCCCAAAATCCCGCCCCAAAAACCCCAAAAATCCCCCAAAATCCCCCCCAAAATCCCCCACAATCCCACCCAAATCCCCCCAAAACCCCAAAATCCCCAAAAAAATCCCCCCCCAAAATTCCCCAAATTTCCCCCCCCCCCCCTGCCCCGGTTCCCTTTGCCCCCCCCCCCCCCTCCCCCACCCCAAAAATCCCCAAAAATCCCCCAAAATCCCCAAAAATCCCCAAAACCCCCAAAAACTCCCCCCAAAAATCCCCCAAAAAATCCCCAAAAATCCCCCCCCCCACTCCCCAAAAAAATCCCCCAAAAAAAATCCCCAAAAATCCCCAAAAAAATCCCAAAATCCCCCAAAAACAATCCCCAAAAATCCCCAAAAAAATCCCCAAAAATTCCCCAAAAATCCCCAAAATCCCCCCAAAATCCCCCAAAAATCCAAAAAATCCCCAAAAAACCCCCAAAAAAATCCCCAAAAATCCCCAAAAATCCCCCAAAACCCCCCCCCCCTCCCCAAAAATCCCCAAAAATCCCCCCAAAAATCCCCAAAAACCCCAAAATCCCCAAAAAAAATCCCCCAAAATCCCCAAAAAATCCCCCCCCCAAAATCCCCAAAATCCCCCAAAACCCCCAAAATCCCCCAAAAAACCCCCAAAATCAAAAAATCCCCAAAAAAATCCCCAAAAATTCCCCTCAAATCCCCCACAAAAATCCCAAAAACTCCCCAAAATATCCCCCCCAAAATCCCCCCCAAAAATCCCCCAAAAACCCCCAAAAAATCCCAAAATTCCCCAAATTTCCCCAAATTTCCCCCCCCCGGTTCCCTCCCCCCCCTCCCCCCCCCGCCCCCCCCCACCCCCCGTTCCCCTCTGGCCCCAAATTCCCCAAATTTTTGGGTTTTTGCCCAAATTTTTATTTCCCCTCCTGGGACCCCCCGAAAATTCCAACCCCCCCCGAGCCCCTCCCCCACCCCCAGAACGATCTTGGGCTGGGGGAGGGGAATTGGGGCATTTGGGGGGGATTTGGGGCAATTTTGGGATTTTTCGGGGCGATTTTTGGGGTTTTTTAAAGGATTTTTGGGGAATTTTGGGGGCGATTTTTGGGGCAATTTTGGGGGGAATTTTTGGCCTGGGGATTTTTGGGGGGATTTTGAGGAATTTTGGGATTTTTTGGGGGGGATTTTTGGGGTTTTTTGAAGGATTTTTTGGGGATTTTTGGGGGAATTTTGAGGAATTTTGGGATTTTTTGGGGGGGATTTTGGGGTTTTTGAAGGATTTTTGGGGGATTTTGGGGGAGATTTTTGGGGCAATTTTGGGATTTTTGGGTGGGTTTTTTGGGGGGGATTTTTGGGGGTTTTTTTGGGGGGGGGTTTGGGATTTTGGGATATTTTGAGGGGATTTTGGGGGGATTTGGGGCAATTTTGGGATTTTTTGGGGATTTTTGGGGGTTTTAAAGGATTTTTGGGGAATTTTGGGGGCGATTTTTGGGGCAATTTTGGGGAGATTTTTTGGGATTTTGGGGGTTTTTGGGGGGGGCTTTTTGGGGTTTTTGGGGGATTTTTGGGTTTTTGAAGGGATTTTGGGGGGTTTGGGATTTTTTAGGGGATTTTGAGTTTTTGGGATTTTTGGGGGATTTTTGGGGGTTTTGGGGATTTTTGGGGGGATTTTTGGGGTTTTTTGGGGATTTTGGGGGGGGATTTTTGGGGGGAGTTTGGGGGTTTTTTAGTTGGGTTTTTGGGGGATTTTGGGGGGATTTTTGGGGTTTTTGGGGGATTTTGGGAATTTTGGGGGATTTTTGGGGGGTTTTTGAGGGGTTTTCAGGATTTTTGGGGGGATTTTGAGGAATTTTGGGATATTTTGGGCAATTTGGGGGTTTTTTGGGGATATTTTTTGGTGTTTTTTTAAGGATTTTGGGGGGGATTTTGGGGAGATTTTGAGGAATTTTGGGATTTTTTGGGTTTTTTTTGGGGGGGGGATATTTGGGATTTTTGGGGGATTTGGGTTTTTTTTATTTTTGAGGGGGTTCTGACGGGATTTTGGGGGATATTTGTGCAATTTTGGGATTTTTGGGGGCATTTTTGGGGCTTTTTAAAGGATTTTTGGGGGGATTTTTGGGGTTTTTTAAAGGATTTTGGGGGGGATTTTGGGCAATTTTGGGTTATTTTGGGGGGATTTGGAGGGTTTTTTCCCAGGATTTTTGGGGGATTTTTGGGGTTTTTTTGGGGGGGGGTGTTTGGGATTTTGGGATATTTTGGGGGGGATTTTTGGGGGATTTTGGGGCGATTTTGGGCAATTTGGGGATTTTTTTTTTGGGGATTTTTGGGGGGATTTTTGGGGTTTTTTGAAGGATTTTGGGATATTTTTGGGGGGATTTTGGGGTTTTTTTTCCAGGATTTTTGGGGGATTTTTGGGGAGTTTTAGGATTTTTGGGATATTTTTGGGGGGGTGTTTGGGATTTGGGGATATTTTGGGGGGATTTTGGGGATTTTGGGGCGCTTTTGGGATATTTTTGGGGGAATTTTGGGGTTTTTTAAAGGATTTTTGGGGGGATTTTGGGGGCATTTTGGGCAATTTTGGGATATTTTTGAGGGGATTTTTGGGGTTTTTTTTTAAGGATTTTTGAAAGGATTTTGGGGGATTTTTTGTGATTTTTTTTTTTGCTTTTTTTTGGGAATTTTGGGGCCGTTTCTCATCCCCTCCCCTTCCCCCCCCCGGCCGTTCCCCAGGGTGGGGGAGGGGCCCGGCCCCGCCCCTCCCCCCTCCCCCCGCCCCTCCCCCACCCCCAGCTCGGGGCTGCTCAGCCCGGAGGGACCCGGAGCTCCCAGTTCCGACCAGTTCCGACCAGTTTGGACCTTCCAGGACCCCCCCAGGACCAGTTTGGACCGGTTTGGAACCCCCCAGGACCAGTTTGGACCAGTTTGGACCAGTTTGGACCTTCCAGGACCTGCCCAGGACCAGTTTGGACCAGTTCCAACCAGTTTGGACCTTCCAGGACCTGCCCAGGACCAGTTTGAACCCGTTTGGACCCCTCCAGGACCGGTTTGAACCAGTTTGGACCGGTTTCAGGACCAGTTTGGACCCCCCCAGAACCAGTTTGGACCTTCCAGGACCACCCCAGGACCGGTTTGAACCAGTTTGGGAACCCCCCAGGACCAGTTTGGACCAGTTCCAGCCAGTTTGGACCTTCCAGGACCGGTTTGGACCAGTTTGGACCTTCCAGGACCGGTTTGGACCAGTTTGAACCAGTTTGGAACCCCCAGGACCAGTTTGAACCAGTTTGGACCAGTTTGAACCAGTTTGGAACCCCCCCCAGGACCAGTTTGGAACCACCCCAGGACCAGTTTGAACCAGTTTGGACCTTCCAGGACCCCCCCAGGACTGGCTCGGAGCCTCCCAGTTCATCCCAGTTTGGACCAGTTTGGACCAGTTTGGACCAGTAACCTCTGAGGACCCTCCCAGTTCATCCCAGTTCATTCCAGTTCATCCCAGTTCATCCCTGTGGACATCGAGGACCATCCCAGTTCGGACCAGTTTGGACCAGTTTGGGACCCCCAGGACCCCCCGGACCCTCCCAGTTCATCCCAGTATAAACCAGTAACCCCGAACCCCCTCCCAGTCCCTCCCAGTTTATCCCAATCCCCTCCCAGTACAAACCAGTATAACCCAGTAACCCCAAACTCCTTCCCAATCCCTTCCCAGTATAAACCAGTAACCCCAAACCCCAAACCAGTACAAACCAGTAACCCCAAATTCCCCTTTTTACCCCTCCCAATCCTCTCCCAGTCCCTCCCAGTTTATCCCAGTTCCTTCCCAGTATCCCCAGTCCCCTACCAGTCCCTCCCAGTACAAACCAGTACAAACCAGTAACCCAAAACTCCCTTTTTACCCCTCCCAATCCTCTCCCAGTATAAACCAGTCCATCCCAGTTTATCCCAGTCCCCTCCCAGTACAAACCAGTAACCCCAAACTCCCTTTTTACCCTTCCCAGTCCCTCCCAGTACAAACCAGTACAAACCAGTAACCCCAAATCTCCTTTTTACCCCTCCCAGTTCCCTCCCAGTCCCTCCCAGTTTATCCCAGTCCCCTCCCAGTACAAACCAGTAACCCCAAACTCCCTCCCAATCCCCTCCCAGTACAAACCAGTACAAACCAGTAACCCCAAACCCCCTTTTTACCCCTCCCAATCCTCTCCCAGTATAAACCAGTCCATCCCAGTTTATCCCAGTCCCTCCCAGTACAAACCAGTACAAACCAGTACAAACCAGTAACCCCAAACTCCCTTTTTACCCCTCCCAGTCCCTCCCAGTCCCTCCCAGTATAAACCAGTAACCCCAAACTCCCTTTTTACCCTTCCCAGTCCCTCCCAGTACAAACCAGTCCAAACCAGTCCATCCCAATCCCCACCATGGACCTCCTCCAATCCCTCCAACTCTTGGCCAGGGACAACCTCAACTTCTTCTCCCCTCCCCCGGCCAATTCCCCCAATTCCCCCAATTCCCCGTTCCCGGTGTCGTTCCCGGTTCCGTTCCCGGTTCCGTTCCCGGTTCCGTTCCCGGTTCCGTTCCCGGTTCCGTTCCCGTTCCGTTCGTTCCCGTTCCCCAGTTCCCTTCCAGTTCCGTTCCCGGTTCCGTTCCCGGTTCCGTTCCCGGTTCCGTTCCCGGCGCCGTTTCCGGCACCTCGCGCCGTTTCGCCGACGCTTTCTCCGCCCTGCTCCGCCACGGCCGCCATCTTGGCCCCGCCCTGTCCCACCTGAGCCAAATCGCCCCCAACTTCGACCTGGACCCGTCGACGCCGGGCAACGGCTACCGGAGCCTGCTGGAGGTGCTGCGGCTGTGCTCTGAGCGCGCTGAGCCAGCGCCGTCGGCGCGACGCGGCGCGCGCACCGCAGGAGCCTCTTCTTCCGCGCCGGCGCCAACGCCGCCGAGCTGGAGGCCGTGGCGGCGGCGCTGGGGCAGCTGCGCGCCTTGGCCGTGCTGGCTGTGAGGATGGCCGAGCTCTCCGAGCCTGGGTGCCTCTTCCCCGACGGGCAGAAGGTGAGGAAGGAGCTGGACAAGGAGGAGGACGAGGAGGAGGAGGAGGAGGAGGAGGAGGAGGAGGAGGAGGAGGAAGGCATCAGCGAGGTGGTGCTGCGGGAGTACAGCACGATGCACAACGGCTGCTTCTACGGGAGGTGCTTGGGCTTCCAGGTGAGGAACATCAGAGGAACTTTGGGGTTTTTGGGGTTTTTTTGGGGGTTTTTTGGGGATTTTTGAGGTTTTATGGAGTTTCTGGAAGTTCTTGGAAGGTTTGGGATGGTGGGATTGGTTGGTCTTGGTTCCATTGACCATTGGTTGCTTGGTCTTGGATTGGATGGTCTTCATTGACCATTGGTTGGTTGCTCTTGGCTTGGTTGACCATTGGTGGTGACGATGCACAACGGCTGCTTCTACGGGAGGTGCTTGGGCTTCCAGGTGAGGAACCTTGGAGGAACTTTGGGGTTTTTGGGGGTTTTTTTGGGGTTTTTTGGGGATTTTTTGAGGTTTTATGGAGCTTCTGGAAGTTCTTGGAAGGTTTGGGATGGTTGACCATGCTTCTATGGGAGTGCTTGGGCTTCCAGGTGAGGAACATCAGGATTCTTGGGTTCTTCTGGGTTCTTTTGGGGTTTCTTGGGATTTTTTGGGGTTTCTTGGGACTTTTTGGGGATTTTTTGAGGTTTTATGGAGTTTCTGGAAGTTCTTGGAAGGTTTGGGATGGTTGGATTGGTTGGTCTTGGTTCCGTTGACCATTGGTTGGTTGCTCTTGGTACTATTGGTCTTCATTGACCATTGGTTGGTTGGTGTTGAGTTTGTTGGCCATTGGTGGGTTGCTCTTGGCTTGGTTGACCGTTGGTGGTGACGATGCACAACGGCTGCTTCTGCGGGAGGTGCTTGGGCTTCCAGGTGAGGAACCTTGGAGGAACTTTGGGGTTTTTGGGGGTTTTTTGGGATTTTGGGGGATTTTTTGGGGATTTTTTGAGGTTTTATGGAGTTTCTGGAAGTTCTTGGAAGGTTTGGGATGGTGGGATTGGTTGGTCTTGGTTCCGTTGACCATTGATTGGTCGGTCTTGGTTTTGTTGACTGTTGGTTGCTTGGTCTCGGACTGGTTGGTCTTCATTGACCATTGGTTGGTTGCTCTTGGCTTGGTTGGTCTTCATTGACCATTGGTTGGTTGCTCTTGGCTCCATTGACCATTGGTTGGTTGCTCTTGGCTTGGTTGGTCTTTGTTGACCATTGGTTGGTTGCTCTTGGCTCCATTGACCATTGGTTGGTTGCTCTTGGCTTGGTTGACCATTGGTGGTGACGATGCACAACGGCTGCTTCTGCGGGAGGTGCTTGGGCTTCCAGGTGAGGAACATCAGGATTTTTGGGTTCTTCTGGGATTTTTTTGGGATTTTTTGTGGTTTTATGGAGTTTCTGGAAGTTCTTGGAAGGTTTGGGATGGTGGGATTGGAAGGTCTTGGTTCCGTTGACCATTGGTTGGTTGCTCTTGGCTCGGTTGGACTTTGTTGACCATTGGTTGGTTGTTCTTGGTTTTATTGACCATTGGTTTGTTGTTCTTGACTCCGTTGATCTTTCTTGACCATTGGCTTGACCTTGACCTCATTGACCATTGGTTGGTCTTGGTTGACCATTGGTTGGTCTTCACCTCGTTGACCATGGATTGGTCAGCGTTGACCTCGTTGACCGTGGGTTGGGTTGCCCTCGGTTGTGTTGGCCATTGGTTGGGTTGGCCATTGGCTTGGTTGACCATTGGTTGGGTTGCCCTTGGTTGGGTTGCCCTTGGTTGGGTTGGCCCTTGGTTGGGTTGGACATTGGTTGGGTTGGTCTTGGTTGGGTTGGCCATCGGTTGGGTTGACCCTTGGTTGGGTTGACCCTTGGTTGGCCAATCTTGGTTTGGTTGACCATTGGTTGGGTTGACCCTTGGTTGGGTTGGTCTTGGCTTTGTTGACCATTGGTTGGCCAATCTTGGTTTGGTTGACCATTGGTTGGTCAACATTGACCTCGCTGACCCTCGGTTGGGTTGACCCTCGGTTGGGTTGGCCATCGGTTGGGTTGCCCTTGGTTGGGTTGGCCATTGGTTGGGTTGGCCATTGGTTGGGTTGTCCTTGGTTGGGTTGGCCATTGGTTGGGTTGGCCATTGGTTGGGTTGACCATTGGTTGGGTTGCCCTTGGTTGGGTTGGCCCTTGGTTGGGTTGGCCATTGGTTGGGTTGCCCTTGGTTGGGTTGGCCCTTGGTTGGGTTGACCCTCAGTTGGGTTGGACATTGGTTGGGTTGGTCTTGGTTGGGTTGGCCATTGGTTGGGTTGGCCATTGGTTGGGTTGGCCATTGGTTGGGTTGACCCTCGGTTGGGTTGACCCTCGGTTGGGTTGGCCATTGGTTGGGTTGGCCATTGGTTGGGTTGTCCTTGGTTGGGTTGGCCATTGGTTGGGTTGTCCTTGGTGGGGTTGACCATTGGCTTGGTTGACCCTTGGTTGGGTTGACCCTCGGTTGGGGTGACCCTCGGTTGGGTCGCCCTTGCCGTGACCGCTGCCGCGTCCCGCAGTTTGTGCCGTCGCTGCGGCCGTTCCTGCAGACTTTGGCCATCGGCCTCGTGTCCTTCGGTGAGAACTACCGCAGCCGCGACCCCGGCATCGGTGAGAATCTGGGGGACTTTGGGCAATTTTGGGGAATTTGGGGGAAATTTGGGAAATTTTGGGTGAAATTTGGGTGAAATTTGGGTGAAATTTGGGTGAAATTTGGGTGAAATTTGGAGTTTTTTCCGGTCAATTTTCGTGGCTTTTTTTGGAGGTTTTTGGGTGGATTTTGTTTTTCCGATTTTGGGGTTTTTTGGGGCAGTTCTGGAGGCGTTTCGGAATTTTTGAGTGAAATCTGGGAAATTTGGGGTGGATTTTGGGGGAATTTGGGGATTTTTTCGGGGGGTGAATTTTTGGGTGGATTTGGGGGGTTTTGGGTGAATTTTGGGGACTTTTGGGTGGATTTCTCACGGATTTGGGGTTTTTTGGGATGAATTTCAGGGGTCTTGGGTCAATTTTGAGGTTTTTTAGGTGAATTTGGGGTTTTTGAGGGAATTTTGGGGTTTTTAAAGGTGAAATTTGGGGCATTTTTGGGGGGGATTTTGGGGTTTTTTGGGTAAATTTTGGGGGTTTTTTAGGTGGATTTTGGGTTTTTTTGGGATCCTTGAGGTGATTTTGGGGATTTTGGGGTTTCATTGGGGTTTTGGGGCTGAATTTTGGGGTTTTCTGGGGTCTCTGAGCTGATTTTGGGGTGATTTGGGGGGTATTTTAGTGTGATTTTGGGGTTTTTTGGATGAATTTTGGGGTTTTTGGGGGTGGATTTTGGGGTTTTTTGGAGTGAAATTTGGGGATTTTTTGGGGATTTTGGTGGGGGTTTTTTGGGGTAAATTTTGAGTAGTATGGGGTGGTTTTGGGGTGATTTTGGGGCTTTTAGGGTGGATTTTGGGGTTTTTTGATGTCTCTGAGCTGATATTGGGATTTTCTAGATCCCTGGGCCGATTTTGGGGTTTTTTTGGGATTCCTGATCTGATTTTAGGGTTGTTTGGGGTTTTTTTAGATTGTGGAGTGGATTCTGGGGTGATTTGGGGATTTTTTGGGGTCTCTCAGCCGATTTGGGGGTGATTTTGGGGTATTTTAGGCTGATTTGGGGGGTTTTTTGGGGTGGAGTTTGGGGATTTTTGGGTCTCCCCAGGTGGATTTTAGGGGGATTTTGGGGCTTTTTGGGGGTGGATTTTGGGGGTTTTTGGGGTGGATTTTGGGGATTTTTGGGTCTCCCAAGTGGATTTTAGGCCTTTTTGGGGGTGGATTTTAGGGCTTTTTGGGGGTGGGTTTTGGGGTTTTTGGGGTGGATTTTGGGGATTTTTGGGTCTCCCCAAGTGGATTTTGGGGGCATTTTGGGGGTGGATTTTGGGGTTTTTGGGGTGGATTTTGGGGATTTTTGGGTCTCCCCAAGTGGATTTTAGGGCTTTTTGGGGGTGGATTTTAGGGCTTTTGGGGGTGGATTTTGGGGGTTTTTGGGGTGGATTTTGGGGATTTTTGGGTCTCCCCAGGTGGATTTTGGGGGCATTTTGGGGCTTTTTGGGGGTGGATTTTGGGGCTTTCGCACGTCCCCGATTGGATTTTGTTGTTTTTTCGGATTCTGGAGCTGATTTTGGGCTGATTTTGGTGTTTTTCGGCGCTCAGGGGTGGCGGCCGGGTCGCTTTTCACCAGCGGGAAATTCGCGCTGGACCCGGAGCTGCGCGGCGCCGAGTTCGAGCGCCTGACGCAGAACCTGGACGTGCATTTCTGGAAAAGCTTCTGGAACCTCACCGAGACCGAGCTGCTGGCGGTCAGAACCCCAAAAAACCCCAAAAAACCTGAAAAGAACCCAAAAAATCCCGCTTGAAAACCCAAAAAAAACCCCCCAAAAAGCCCAGAAATCCCACCTGAAAACCCCAAAAAACCCAAATCCCAGAAAACACCCAACCCCACACAAAAAACCCCCAAAATTCCCCCAAAACCCCAAAAAAACCCCAAAAATCCCAGCTGGAAACCCCAAAAAAACCCAAAATTTGAAAATTCCACTTCAAACCCCAAAACCCCACAAAAATCCCCCAAAGCCAGAACCTGGACGTGCATTTCTGGAAAAGCTTCTGGAACCCAAAAAAAACCCCAAAAAACTGACTCAGGACCCCAAAAAACCCCAAAAACCCCGCTTGAAAATCCAAAAAAAACCCCAGAAAAGCCCCAAAAACCCTCCCAAAAACCCCAAAAAATCCCCCCAAAAACCCCAAAAAAACCTCAAAATCCCACCTGGAAAACCCAAAAAACTCCAAATCCCAAAAAACACTCAAAACCCCCCCCCAAAAAACCCAAAAAATCCCCCCCAGAAACACAAAACCCAAAAATCCCCAAGAAACGCAGCTGGAAACCCAAAAAATCCCCCCAAAAACCCCAAAAAATCCCACGTGAAAGCCCAAAAAGAACCCCAAAAAACCCCAAAAAATCGCCCCAAAAACACAAAAAAACCCCAAAAATCCCAGCTGGAAACCCCAAAAAAACCCAAAATTTGAAAATTCCACTTCAAACCCCAAAACCCCACAAAAATCCCCCAAAGCCAGAACCTGGACGGGCATTTCTGGAGAAGCTTCTGGAACCTCACCGAGACCGAGCTGCTGGCGGTCAGAACCCCAAAAAAACCCCGAAAAAATGACTCGGGACCCCAAAAAACCCCAAAAACCCCGCTTGAAAATCCAAAAAAACCCCCAGAAAAGCCCCAAAAACCCTCCCAAAAACCCCAAAAATCCCCAAAATCCCACCTGGAAAACCCAAAAAACCCCAAATCCCAAAAAACACCCAACCCTCCCCCAAAAAACCCAAAAAATCCCCCCAAAAACACAAAACCCAAAAATCCCCAAAAACCGCAGCTGGAAACCCAAAAAAACCCCCAAAACCCCTCAAAAACCCAAAAAACCCCTAAAATCCCCAAAATCCCACCTGGAAAACCCAAAAATTCCCCCCAAAAAACCCTAAAAACCCTAAAATCCCCAAAAACCCTAAAAATCCCACCTGAAAACCCAAAAAATCCCAAATAAAATGCCTGAAAAAACCCAAAAATCCCACATGAAAAACCCCAAAAAAACCCCCAAAAGCCAAAAAAATGCCCCCAAAAACCCAAAAAAGCCTTTAATCCCAAAAATCCCACCTGAAAAACCCAAAACCCCCAAAATCCCAAAAAACCCCAAAATTCCCCCAAATACACAAAAAAACCCCAAAAACCGCAGCTGGAAACCCCAAAAAAAACCCCAAAAACCCCTAAGAATTCCAAAAATCCCACCTGGAAAACCCAAAAATTCCCCCAAAAAACCCCAAAACCCCAAAAAACCCTAAAAACCCCAAAAAACCCTAAAAACCCCAAAAACCCCACCTGGAAAACCCAAAAATTCTCCCCAAAAAACCCCAAAACCCCAAAAAACCCCCCAAAAAAACCCAAAAAAATCCCCCCAAAAAACCCCAAAAATTCCACATGAAAACCTCCCCCAAAAAAACCCCAAAAAGCCCAAAAATTTTTTTGAAAAATTCCCGATTTTTAGGATCCTAAATCCCTTTTTTTGGGGGAATTTTTGGGGGTTTTGAGCTCTTTTCCAACGGGTTTTGGGTTGGTTTTGGGGTGTTTTGAGCCCGTTTTTTTCACCATTTTTCACATTTTTGGGATGGAATCTTTGGGATTTCTTGAGGATTTTTTTGGGGAGTTTTTCGGGATTTTTGGGTCCCTAAATCCCTTTCTTTTTTGGGATTTTTGATGCATTTTCAGCCCGTTTTCCCACGATTTTTTGCCCATTTTTGGGGGTTTTTTTCACTGTTTCTTCACCTTTTTTCGTAGAATCTTTGGGATTTTTTTCAAAATTCCCAATTTTTAGGATCCTAAATCCCTTTTTTGGGGGAATTTTAGGAGTTTTGAGCTCTTTTCCAATGGGTTTCGAGGCATTTTGCGATGGGTTTGGGTTGGTTTTTTTCCCATTTTTGGGGGTTTTTTCACCATTTTTTGTCCTTTTTTCACCGTTTTTTCACCTTTTTTCATAGAATCTTCGGGATTTTTTTAAAATTTCCAATTTCTAAGATCCTAAATCCCTTTTTTTGGGGGAATTTTAGGAGTCTTGAGCTCTTTTCCAATGGGTTTCGAGGCATTTTGCGATGGGTTTGGGTTTTCCCTTTTTTTGGTGGTTTTTTTCATCGTTTCTTGGGGGTTTTTTTCACCGGTTTTTGGGGTTTTTTTCACTTTTTTTGGGGGTTTTTTCACCATTTTTTGGGGTTTTTTTCACCATTTTTGGGGGTTTTCTCACCATTTTTGGGGTTTTTTCACCGGTTTTTGGGGTTTTTTCTCACTGGTTTTTGGGCTTTTTTCACCATTTTTTGGGGGGTTTTTTCACCGTTTCTTCACTTTTTTTCGTAGAATCTTCGGGATTTTTTCACATTCTGTGTCCGTTTTTGATGGGAGTTTTCTAATTTTGGGATTTTTTTGACTTTTGGCATTTTAGGATCCTAAATCCCTTTTTGGGGTTTGAGTTTGGCTCTTTTCCAATGGGTTTCATTTTGCGATGGGTTTGGGGTTTTTTTGGGGTTTTTTCACCACTTTTGGGGTTTTTTCACCTTTTTCACCTTTTTTTCATAGAATCTTTTTTTTTTTTTGTCCAAATCCTTTTTGGGGAATTTTAGGAGTCTTGAGCTCTTTTCCATTTGTTTTGCGATGGGTTTGGGTCATTTTATTCCATTTTTGGTGGTCTTTTCACCATTTTTGGGGGGTTTTTCACCATTTTTTCACCGTTTTTGGGGGTTTTTTCACTGGTTTTGGGGTTTTTTTCACTGGTTTTGGGGTTTTTTTTTTGGGGTTTTCACCATTTTGGGGGTTTTTCCAACGGTTTTTGGGTTTTCACGGTTTTGGGGTTTTCTCACTGGTTTTGGGGTTTTTTCACCATTTTTGGGGGTTTTCCACCATTTTTGGGCTTTTTTTTCCACTTGTTTTGGGGTTTTTTCCATGGTTTTGGGGTTTTTTTTTTTTTTTTGGGTTTTTTCACCATTTTTGGGGTTTTTTTTGGGTTTTTTCACTGGTTTTTGGGGTTTTTTCTCACTGGTTTTTGGGGTTTTTCACCATTTTTGGGGGTTTTCCACCATTTTGGTTTTTTCGCCGTGTTTTTTTCTCACTGGTTTTGGGGGTTTTTTCACCATTTTTTGGGGTTTTTTTCACCATTTTTTGGGGTTTTTTCACCATTTTTGGTGTTTTTTCTCACTGGTTTTTGGGGTTTTTTCACCATTTTTTGGGGTTTTTTTTTGGGGGTTTTTTCACCATTGTGTTTTGGGGTTTTTTCTCACTGGTTTTGGGCTTTTCACCATTTTTGGGCTTTTTCACCATTTTTTGGGCTTTTTTCACATTTTCACCTTTGGTGTCTTTTCGCGATGTCTCTAACTCCCTTCTGTGTCCCGTTGCGCAGTCGGTGGCGTCGCTGACGGCCGTGCAGGTGGGGCTGTGCCGAGCCCTCGGAATTTTGGGAATTTTTGCTCAAAAATCTTTGGGATTTTTTTGGACTTTTTTTGGCATTTTTAGGATCCTAAATCCCTTTTTTGGGGGGAATTTTAGGGGTTTTGAGCTCTTTTCCAATGGGTTTCGAGGCATTTTGCGATGGGTTTGGGTCATTTCTTCGCCATTTTTTGGGGTTTTTTTCACCACTTTTTGGGGTTTTTTCACCGTTTCTTCACCTTTTTTCATAGAATCTTCGGGATTTTTTGAAAAATTCCCGATTTTTAGGATCCTAAATCCTTTTTTGGGGAATTTTAGGAGTCTTGAGCTCTTTTCCAATGGGTTTCGAGGCATTTTGCGATGGGTTTGGGTCATTTTTATCCCATTTTTTGGTGGTTTTTTTCACCATTTTGGGGGTTTTTTCCACTGGTTTTGGGGGTTTTTTCTCACTGGTTTTTGGGGTTTTTTCTCACTGGTTTTTGGGGTTTTTTTCACCATTTTTGGGGTTTTTTTCACCATTTTGGGGGTTTTTCTCACTGGTTTTTGGGGTTTTTTCTCACTGGTTTTTGGGGTTTTTTCTCACTGGTTTTTGGGGTTTTTCTCACTGGTTTTTGGGGTTTTTTCACCATTTTTGGGGGTTTTTCACCGTTTTTTGGGGTTTTTTTCACCGGTTTTTGGGGTTTTTTCTCACTGGTTTTTGGGGTTTTTTTCACCATTTTTGGGGGTTTTCCACCATTTTTGGGCTTTTTTCACCATTTTTGGGGATTTTTCCCCTGGTTTTTGGGGTTTTTTCACCATTTTTTGGGGTTTTTTTCACCATTGTTGGGGTTTTTTTCACCGGTTTTGGGGGTTTTTTCTCACTGGTTTTTTGGGCTTTTTTCACCATTTTTTGGGCGTTTTTTCACCATTTTTTCACCTTTTTTCACGCTTTCGCAATTCTTCACCTTTCCCTTCTGTGTCCCGTGCGCTCGGTGGCGTCGCTGACGGCCGTGCAGGTGGGGCTGTGCCGAGCCCTCGGAATTTTGGGAATTTTTGCTCAAAAATCTTTGGGATTTTTTTGGACTTTTTTTGGCATTTTTAGGATCCTAAATCCCTTTTTTGGGGGGAATTTTAGGGTTTTGAGCTCTTTTCCAATGGGTTTCGAGGCATTTTGCGATGGGTTTGGGTCATTTCTTCGCCATTTTTTGGGGTTTTTTCACCACTTTTTGGGGTTTTTTCACCGTTTCTTCACCTTTTTTCATAGAATCTTCGGGATTTTTTGAAAAATTCCCGATTTTTAGGATCCTAAATCCTTTTTTGGGGAATTTTAGGAGTCTTGAGCTCTTTTCCAATGGGTTTGCGCGAGGGTCATTTTGTCCATTGGGTTTTTTCACCATTTTTGGGTTTTTCATTTTTGGTTTTATCCCATTTTTGGGGGTTTTTTCACCATTTTGGGGGGTTTTTTCACCGGTTTTGGGGGTTTTTTCTCACTGGTTTTTGGGGTTTTTTCCCTTTTTCACTGGTTTTTGGGGTTTTTTCTCACTGGTTTTTGGGGTTTTTCTTTCCCTTTTTGGGGGTTTTTCCACAGGTTTTTGGGGTTTTTTCACTGGTTTTGGGGTTTTTCCACCATTTTTGGGTTTTCCACCATTTTGGGCTTTTCCGGTTGGGTTTTTTCTCACTGGTTTTTGGGTTTTTTCACCATTTTTGGGGTTTTTTTCACCGTTTTTGTTTTTCACCTTTTTTTCTCACGGTTTTGGGGTTTTTTCAATTTTTGGGTTTTTTTCACAATTCACGGTTTTGGGTTTTCTCACTGGTTTTTGGCTTTTTCACCATTTTTGCTTTTTCCCTTTTTGTTTCCCTTTTTCTGGCGCTCGTTTTCAAATTCGATGTCGGCGCTTCTGACGCTGCGCGGTGTGGCTGCTGGCGCCGTGCAGCCTGTGCCGAGCCCTCGGAATTTTGGGAATTTTTGCTCAAAAATCTTTGGGATTTTTTTGGACTTT
Organism: Camarhynchus parvulus; assembly: GCF_901933205.1. Lineage (NCBI taxonomy): Eukaryota > Metazoa > Chordata > Aves > Passeriformes > Thraupidae > Camarhynchus > Camarhynchus parvulus. The sequence goes on from NW_022148115.1 coordinate 42,390, forward strand.
TTTTGGCATTTTTAGGATCCTAAATCCCTTTTTTGGGGGGAATTTTAGGGGTCTTGAGCTCTTTTCCAATGGGTTTCGAGGCATTTTGCGATGGGTTTGGGTCATTTTTTTTCCCATTTTTGGGGTTTTTTCCACCATTTTTGGGGGTTTTTCACCATTTTTGGGGGTTTTTTCACTGGTTTTTGGGTTTTTTTTCACCATTTTTGGGGTTTTTCACCGTCTTCACCTTTTTCCATAGAATCTTCGGGATTTTTTGAAAAATTTTTGGTGGTTTTTAGGATCCTAAATCCTTTTTGGGGAATTTTAGGAGTCTTGAGCTTTTTCTCAATGGGTTTTCTCCGGTTTTGGGGTCTCACCTTTGGCATTTTCCACCGGTGGGTTTGGGGTTTTTCATTTTTGGGGTATCCCATTTTTGGGGGTTTTTTTTGGGCTATTTTTTGGGGTTTTTTCACCGGTTTTGGGGGTTTTTTCTTTTTTGGGGTTTTTTCTCACTGGTTTTTGGGGTTTTTTCTCACTGGTTTTTGGGGTTTTTTCACCATTTTTGGGGGTTTTTCCACAGGTTTTTGGGGTTTTTTCTCACTGGTTTTTGGGGTTTTTCCACCATTTTTGGGTTTTTTTCACCGGTTTTTGGGGTTTTTTCACTGGTTTTGGGTTTTCACCATTTTTTGGGCTTTTTTCACCATTTTTTGGGGGGTTTTTTCACCGTTTCTTCACCTTTTTTCGTAGCATCTTCGGGATTTTTTTCACAATTCCCGATGTCGAGGCTCCTAACTCCCTTCTGTGTCCCGTTGCGCAGTCGGTGGCGTCGCTGACGGCCGTGCAGGTGGGGCTGTGCCGAGCCCTCGGAATTTTGGGAATTTTTGGTCAAAAATCTTTGGGATTTTTTTGGACTTTTTTTGGCATTTTTAGGATCCTAAATCCCTTTTTTGGGGGGAATTTTATGAGTCTTGAGCTCTTTTCCAATGGGTTTCGAGGCATTTTGCGATGGGTTTTGGGGTTTTTTCACCACTTTTTGGTTTTCCCATTTTTCCTTTTTGTGGTTTTTTTCATCGTTTCTTGGGGTTTTTTTTCACCAGTTTTTGGGGTTTTTTCTCACTGGTTTTTGGGGTTTTTTTCACCATTTTTGGGGGTTTTTTCACCATTTTTTGGGGGTTTTTTCTCACTGGTTTTTTGGGCTTTTTTCACCATTTTTTGGGCTTTTTCACACTGGTTTTGGGCTTTTTTCACCATTTTTGGGCTTTTTCATCTTTCGGGATTTTTTTCACAATTCCGGATGTCGAGGCTCCTAACTCCCTTCTGTGTCCCGTTGCGCAGTCGGTGGCGTCGCTGACGGCCGTGCAGGTGGGGCTGTGCCGGGCGCTGGCCGTGCCCCCCGAGCCGCTGGAGCTGCCCCTGGCGCAGGACCCGACGCGCAGCGTCACCATCGCGCCGCCCGGCGCCCACCTGGGCCCCGCCCCGCTGCACCTGCGCCTGCTCTCCTACCACCTCCGCGAGGGACAGGTGAGGCTGGAACCTTCTGGAACATTCCGCAAAATTTCCGGCAGTTTTAGGGGTTTCAATGGGATTTTTCGGCGTTTAAATGCGACTTTTTTTGGCTTATAAATTGAATTTTTTTTGCCTATTTTTGGTGGGGGTTTTTGGGTTTCCTTCGGTGTTTTGGCATTGGGTTTTTAGGGATTTTCTTTTTTTATTTTTTGGGGGATTTTTTTTGGTGGGGGGTTTTATTTTTCAGGAATGTTGGGGGTTTTTTTGGCTTTTTTGGCATTTCTGGGGATTTTTTCAGGATTTTTTGGGAATTTTTGAGGGATTTTTTTGGAAAATTTTTTGAATTTGTGTGAATTTTTTTTGAGTTTTACAGGAATTTTGGGGAATTTTTTGGGATTTTTTGGGGGGAATTTTCTCAGTTTTTTTTTTTATTTTCTTGGGATTTTTTTTTCTGGGATTTTTTGGGAATTTTTCAGGAATTTGTTTTGATTTTTTTGGGCAATTTTGGGAGATTTTTTGGAATTATTCAAGATTTTTTTGCGCTATTTTTGGGGGATTCTGCAAAATTTCGGGAAGTCTGGAGCAGGTTTGACGGGGTTTTGGGGCATTAAATGGGATTTTTAGGGGTATAAATTGAATTTTTTCCCTATTTTCGGTGGGGTTTTGCAGGGTTTTTAAAGTATTTTCAAGTCAGATTTTCAGGATTTTTATTTTTAATTTCTTGGGGATTTTTGGGGAAATTTTTTTAGAATTTTTGGGGATTTTTCTGGGATTTTTTTATTTTTTTGGGTTTTTTTTTTAATTTTTTCAGGATTTTTGGAGGATTTTGGAGGGATTTTTTCAAGATCTGTTGGGGAATTTTAGGGGATTTTTTTCAGGATTTTTTTGGGGAATTTTTGGGAATTTCTTTGGAATTTTTCGGGATTTTTTGGCGTTATATTTGGGCGATTGTTTCAGGACTTTTGGGGATATTTTTCGAATTTTGAAGGATTTTTTGGAGGATATTTGGGGCTTTTTTGGGGGGATTTTGGGGAATTTTTGGGGGGATTTTTTTTTTTTTTTCTGGATTATTTTGGGGGATTTATTTGGGGGTTTATTTGGGATTTTTGGGGGATTTATTTGGGAATTGTTTGTGGTTCCAATGGAACCGTCGGGGTTTTTGGGCCCTCCCGAACGGCACCATCGCCCCCGGGGCCCACCTGCTGCTCTCCTACCACCTGAGAGAGGGACAGGTGAGAGTTCTGGAACATTCTGGAACATTCCGCAAAATTTCAGGAAGTTTGGGGGAGATTTCCGGCAGTTTTGGGCGTTTCAATGGGATTTTTCGGCTTTTAAATGCGATTTTTTTTGGCTTATAAATTGAATTTTTTTGCCGTTTTTTGCTTATTTTTTGGCGGGGTTTTGGGATTTTTAGAAGCGTTTCGGTGTAGGATTTTGGAGGAATTTTTTGGATTTTTTGGGAGGCATTTTGGGGGATTATCTGGGATTTTTTGGGGATTTTTCAGGACTTTTTTGAGAATTTTTAGGGGAATTTCTTGAGAATTTTTGGGGGAATTTTTAAAAATTTTTCCAGCTTTTTTCAACATTCCGCAAAATTTCAGGCAGTTTGGAGCAGGTTTGAGGGGGTTTTGGGGCGTTAAATGGGATTTTTCGGCATTTAAATGCGATTTTTTTTGGCTTATAAATTGAATTTTTTGCCTATTTTTTGGCGGGGTTTTGGGATTTTTAGAAGCGTTTCGGTGTAGGATTTCGGGGGAATATTTTTGGATTTTTGGGGGCATTTTTTCGGACTTTTTTGATCTTTTTTGGGGGGAATTTTTGAGAATTTTTCAGGATTTTTTGGGAAATTGTTGGAATTTTTAAAATTTTTTTTTCAGATTTTTTGAGGATTTTTTGGGATTTTTTTTTTTTTTGTTATTTTTGGGGAATTTTTCAGGAATTTTTTCCAGCACTTTTTGGAATTTTTTTGAATTTTTTTGGGGGATATTTTTGGTATTTTTCAGGATAATTTTTGGGGATATTTTGGGGATTTTTGGGGATTTTTCAGGATTATTTTTGGGGATTTTTTGGGATTTATTTGGGGTTTATTTGGGAATTTCTTTGGAATTTTTTGGGATATTTTGGCGTTATATTTGGGGGATTGTTTCCGGATTTTTTAGGGATATTTTTCGAATTTTGAAGGATTTTTGGGAGGATATTTGGGGCTTTTTGGGGGGATTTGGGGGAATTTTTGGGGGATTTTTCAATTTTTCTGGATTATTTGGGGGGATTTATTTGGGGTTTATTTGGGATTTATTTTGGCTTATAAATTGAATTTTTTTGGGTTTTTTTGCCTATTTTTAAGTGGGGTTTTTTGAGTTTCTTTAAGTATTTTGGTGTGGGATTTTTTTGTCGTTTTTAAAG
>NW_022148116.1:0-46109 GCF_901933205.1 Camarhynchus parvulus
GGGAATAAAAAGTCCCCAAAATGGGAAATTTTGGGATAAAATGGTCCCAAAATTGGAATATTTGGGGGAATTTGGGAAGAAAAATGGGAATTTGGGGTTTTTGGGGACTGAAAATCTCCCCAAAAAATCCCAATTTTGAGCTTTTCTCCCCCTCAAAACCCCCAAATTTTGGGATTTTTTTCCTCCTTTTTTTTTAATTTTTTTTTTTTTTTTTTAGGGAATTTTGGGAATTTTCCTCGGGAATTCCCGCGGGAATTCGGGCTCGGGAGCCCCCCTGGAGCCCCCCCCGGGGGGAGGGCCCGGGAATTTCGGGATTTTGGGAGGGTCCGAGGGGATTTGGGAGCGACCCGAAGGAACCGAGGAGAGCGGTGGGAGCCGGGGAGGGGAAATTTGGGATTTTTGGGGAGAATTTTGGCGAAATTTTGGGGAGTTTGGGGAAAATTTGGGGATTTTGGGGGGGGATTTTGGGGGATTCTGGGGGGACTTTGGGAGTTTTGGGGCAGATTTTGGAGAAATGTTGGGGGGAAATTGGGATTTTTGGGGGGATTTTGGGAGGGGATTTGAGAAATTTGGGGGGATTTGGGGGAACGTGGGGGGAAATTGGGAAGAAATTTGGGGATTTTGGAGTTTTGGGGGATTTGGGGTCAAAATTTGGGAATTTTGGGGGGAGTTCGGGGAGTTTTGGGGGGGATTTGCAGGGGCAAAATTTGGGGATTTTGGGGGCAATTGGGAATTTTGGGGGGAGTTTAGGGGATTTTGGGAGAATTGGGGGGAATTTTGGGGAAAATTGGGAATTTTAGGGGGAGTTTGGGGGGAAATTTGGGAAGTTTGGGGGGATTTGGGGGCGAAATTTTGGAATTTTGGGGGGATTTGGGGAGATTTGGGGGGATTTTGGGGAAATTTTTGGAATTTTGGGGGAATTTGGGGAATGTGGGGGAAAATGTGGGGGATTTTGGGGGAATTTCGGGCGGATTTGGGGCCGAATTTGTCCCCAACCCCCCCCCCGGGTGGTTTTAATGGAGGCTAATGAATATTTATCTTTATGCAAATGAACGAGTGGGGTCCGAATTAGGCCACGCCCCCTCTGCAGCTGTTGTGGGGGGGGGGGGATTCCAGCAAAGGATTCTGGGAACAGCTGCTGGGGGGAGGGCTCCCAGTGCCCCTCCCAGTCCATCCCAGTCCATCCCAGTCCCTCCCAGTCCATCCCAGTCCATCCCAGTCCATCCCAGTCCATCCCAGTTCCATCCCAGTCCATCCCAGTTCACTCCCAGTCCATCCCAGTCCATCCCAGTTCACTCCCAGTCCATCCCAGTCCATCCCAGTCCATCCCAGTCCCTCCCAGTCCATCCCAGTCCATTCCCAGTTCACTCCCAGTCCATCCCAGTCCATCCCAGTCCATCCCAGTCCATCCCAGTCCCTCCCAGTCCATCCCAGTCCATCCCAGTTCTGGGGTGGGGCCAGTTCCCTGCCCCTCCCAGTTCACCCCAGTTCACCCCCAGGGATCCCCGGGACAGGGGGACAGGGACCTGGGTGAGTGTCACCAGTGTCCCCTGTCCCCCCTCCCCAATGCTGCTGGCCTCCCAATCCCCTCAGTGTCTCCAAATGTCCCCAGTCCCCTCAATGTCCCCACTGTCCCCAATCCCCCATTGTCCCCAATGTCCCTTCTCTGTCCCCATTGTCCCCAGTGTCCCCAGTGTCTCCAATGACCCCAATCCTGCCAATGTGCCCAATGTCCCCATTCCCCCCAATCCCCTCAGTGTCCCCAAATGTCCCCAATCCCCTCAATGTTCCCAGTGTCCCCAGTGTCCCCAATGTCCCCTCAGTGCCCCCTCAGTGTCCCCACTGTCCTCAACGTCCTCAGTGTCCCCTCAGTGTCTCTTCAGTGTCCCCATTGCCCCCAATATCCCCAAAACCCCCAGTGTCCCCACTGTCCCCAATGTCCCAAATCCCCCATTGTCCCCAATGTCCCCTCTCTGTCCCCACTGTCCCCAGTGTCCCCAGTGTCCCTGCTGTCCCCAAATGTCCCCAATCCCCTCAATGTCCCCAATGTCCCCAAATGTCCCCAATCCCCTCAATGTCCCCAAATCCTCCACTGTCCCCAGTGTCCCCCGTGTCCCCTCAGTGTCCCCGCTGTCCCCAGGCCGCTGTCGCTTCGCTCTGGGCATGGAGGACGGGACCATCCCCGACTTTCGCCTCTCGGCCTCCAGCGCCTGGTCCGACTCCACCGCCGCCCGCCACGGCCGGTACGCGCCAGTATGGACCAGTATGGACCAGTATGGACCAGTATAGACCAGTATAGACCAGTATAAACCAGTATAAACCAATATGGACCAGTACGGACCAGTATGGACCAGTATAGACCAGTATGGATCAGTATGGACCAGTATGGACCAGTATAAACCAGTATAAGCCAGTATGAACCAGTACAGAGCAGTATAAACCAGTATGAACCAGTATGGAACAGTATGGAACAGTATGGACCAGTATGGACCAGTATAGACCAGTATGGACCAGTATAGACCAGTATGGATCAGTATGGACTAGTATAAACCAGTATAAACCAGTATGGACCAGTATAAACCAGTATGGACCAGTATAAACCAGTATAGACCAGTATGAATCAGTATGAACCAGTACAGACCAGTATAAACCAGTATAAGCCAGTATGAACCAGTACAGACCAGTATAAACCAGTTCAGACCAGGAAGGAGTTACTACAGACCAGTAGAAGGGCTTGGTGTCCCCAGGTGTCCCCCGGGTGTCCCTCAAACCCAAAAATGTCCCCAAATCTTCTGAGTGTCCCCCCATTCCCAAGCATCCTCATGTCCCCAAACGTCCCCAAATGTCCCCAGGCTGGGCCGCAGTGACGGGGACGGCCCAAAAATGTCCCCAAACCTGAAAATGTACCCCCAATTCTAAGTGTCCCCATGTCCTCAAGTGTCCCCAAGTGTCCCCAAATGTCCCCAAACGTCCCCAAATGTCCCCAGGCTGGGCTGCAGCGATGGCGCCTGGTGCCCGGCGGGTCCCCTGGGTGTCCCCAAATCTTCTGGGTGTCCCCCCATCCCTGAGCATCTGAAATGTCCCCAAGTGTCCCCAAACGTCCCCAAATGTCCCCAGGCTGGGCCGCAGTGACGGGGGCGGCGCCTGGTGCCCGGCGGGGCCGGTGTTCCCGGCCGAGCAGGAGTTCCTGGAGGTGGACCTGGGCCGGCTGCACCTGGTGACGCTGGTGGGGACGCAGGGGCGCCACGCGGGGGGACACGGCCGCGAGTTCGCCCGGCAGTACCGGCTGCGCTACAGCCGCGACCGGCGCCGCTGGCTGCGCTGGAGGGACCGCTGGGGAGCCGAGGTGGCCCTGGGGACATCGGGGACATCGGGGCGTTGAGGATGTTGGGGGCGTTGGGGGTGTTGGGGACATCGGGGGGGTTGGGGACATTGGGGGCATTTGGTGGGATTTGGGGACATTGGGGACATTTGGGGACATTGGGGACATTGGGGGCATTTGGGGAGATTTGGGGACATTGCGAGGATTGGGGGCGTTGGGGGTGTGGGGACACCAGGGGATATTGGGGACATTGTGGGGATCGGGGGCATTTGGGGACATTGGGGACATTGGTGACACTGGGAGGATTTGGGGACATTGCGGGGATTGGGGGCGTTGGGTGTTGGGAACATCAGGGGGGTTGGGGACATTGGGGGGATTGGAGACTCTGGAGGGATTGGGGACATTGGGGACATTACGGGGATTGGGGGCATTTGGGGACATTGAGGACATTGGGGACACTGGGAGGATTTGGGGACATTGGGGGGTTGGGGGTGTTGGGGACATTGGGGGATTTGGGAATATTGGGGGTGTTGGGGACATTGGGGGGATTTGGGAATATTGGGGGTGTTGGGGATATTGGGGACATCAGGGACATTGGGGACATTGGAGACATCAGGGGTGTTGAGGGGAGTTGGGGACATTTGGGATATGGAGGGGATTGGGGGACATTGGAGACATTGGGGGTGTTGGGGACATTGGGGACATTGAGGGGATTTGGGGACATTGGTGGTATTGGGGACACTGGGGACATTGAGGGCACCTCAAGGACATTGTAGACCCGAGTCCATCGAGGACTTTGGGGACACCCGGGGACTTCAGGCTGTGACAAATCCCAATGAATTCCCACGATCCCCTTGGCTGATGCCACCTGCCCCGGTTGGTGTCACCTCAGGTGATCGGCGGCAACGAGGACCCCGAGGGGGTGGTGCTGAAGGACCTGTCCCCGGCGCCGGTGGCCCGGCTCCGGGTGTACCCGCGGCGCGCCATGAGCGTCTGCCTGCGCCTGGAGCTCTACGGCTGCCCCTGGGAGGGTGAGTGCCACCTCCGTGTCACCTCGTGTCACCTCCGTGCCACCTCCCTGCCACCTCCCTGTCCCACCCCACTGGTGGCCCTGAAGGGGTGGTGGTCACCCATGGTTGTGCTCTTCTTGGTGGTGGCCCTGGGGCAGCTGGGTCGGGGTTTTGTCATTGTGGGGTCAACGGTTGGGTGTTGGGGTCAACGGTTGGGTCATGAGGTCATCCATTGGGTGATGGGGTCAATGGTTGGGTGTTGGGGTCAATGGTTGGGTCATGAGGTCATCCATTGGGTGATGGGGTCAACAGTTGGGTGTTGGCATCAGTGGTTGGGTCATGAGGTCACCCATTGGGTGATGGGGTCAATGGTTGGGTGTTGGGGTCAATGGTTGGGTGTTGAGGTCAATGGTTGGGTCATGAGGTCATCCATTGGGTGATGGGGTCAACAGTTGGGTGTTGGCATCAATGGTTGGGTCATGAGGTCATGCATTGGGTGTTGGGGTCAACAGTTGGATGTTGGGGTCAATGGTTGGGTGTTGAGGTCAATGGTTGGGTCATGGGGTCAACGGTTGGTTGATGACATCATCCATTGGCTCATGACATCATCATGACCACCCCCCCCCCATCCCACCCATTGCCACCTCCTGGATGTCCCCAAAGCTGTGGTGGCCCTCCATGGACATGTCCCCTCCATTAACCTCCTGGTGACCTCATGGTGACCCCACGGTGACCTCATGGTGACCCCATGGTGACCCTGTGGTGACCCCACGGTGACCCCATGGTGACACACCCCCGTCCCCGTCCCCAGCTGGACTTTTGTCCTACACGGCGCCGCGGGGACACGTCATGGCCCTGGACCCTGTCCCCATCGTCCTCAACGACTCCACCTACGACGGCTTCAGCGCCGGCCCGTGAGTGTCCCCAGGTGTCCCCAGGTGTCCCCAGGTGTCCCCAAACCATCCCCAGGTGTCCCCAAGGGCCACCTGCCCCAAGAATTCCCAAATTTCCTGCATCCAACCCATCCCCAGCTGTCCCCAAATTGTCCCAGGAGCTTTCCAGATGTTCCCGGTGGTCCTCAAAGTGTCCCCAGATGTCCTCAGGTGTCCCCAAACCATCCCCAGGTGTCCCCAGGTGTCCCCAGGTGTCCCCAAACCATCCCCAGATGTCCCCAGGTGTCCCCAGGTTGTCCCTTTGGAGTCCCCAGGTGGGTTGGATGGGACAATTGAGGTGTCCAGGTGTGTCCCACCTGCCCAGGTGTCCCTGGGTCATCTCCAGGTGGGTGGGGCGGGACAATCCCAGCATCCAGGTGTGTCCCACCTGCCCAGGTTGCACTTCGGGGGGCTGGGCCAGCTCTCGGATGGGGTCCTGGGCCTCGATGACTTCCTGAGGACCCGTGAGCGCCGCCTGTGGCCGGGCTACGACTACGTGGGGTGGCCACGCCCACCCGGGCCCCACCCCCACGTGGAGCTGGAGTTCGAGTTCCAGGAGCTCCGCACCTTCCACGCCATGCAGGTGCCCCAGGGCATGCTGGGAGACGTGGGGCGCCGGGGATTGTGGGATTGGAAAGCCATGGGTGGATGGATGGGTGTCCACCACATTGACCTCACCTTGGGATCAGGGATGTTCTTCTGGAGAACTTCCGGATTGGTCACCTTGCCCCAGAGCATCGTGGGACATTGTTGTCACCCCCCAGGTCCACTGCAACAACCTCCACACGCGCGGCGTCGGAATCTTCCGGGCCGTCGAGTGTCGCTTCAAGAAGATCTTGGCCACGGCCTGGGAGCCCCTGGTGGTCACCCACAGCATGGCCGGGGCCACCAAGGACCCCAGCGCCCTCTCGGTCACCGTCCCCTTGGGCGGGCGCCACGCCCGCTTCATCCAGTGCCGCTTCTTCTTCGGCGCCGAGTGGATGCTCTTCAGTGAGGTCTCCTTCGTCTCAGGTTGGGTGTTGGGGTCAACGGTTGGGTGTTGGGGTCAATGGTTGGGTGTTGGGGTCAACGGTTGGGTCTTGGGGTCAATGGTTTGGTGTTGGGGTCAATGGTTTGGTGTTGGGGTCAGCGGTTGGGTGTTGGGGTCATTGGTTGAGTGTTGAGGTCAATGGTTGAGTGTTGGGGTCATCGGTTGGGTGTTGGGGTCATCCATTGGGTCTTGGGGTCAATGGTTGGGTCATGGGGTTGTCTATTGGGAGTTGGGGTCATTGGTTGAGTGTTGGGGTCAATGGTTGGGTGTTGGCGTCATTGGTTGGGTCTTGGGGTCAATGGTTGGGTCATGGGGTCATCCAGTTGGGTCTTGGGGTCATCCATTGGGTCTTGGGGTCAGATGACATCATGGGTTGACTGATGATGCCATCATCAATCAATGACGTCACTGATTTCGCGATAACCTCATCAATCTTTCATTATATTATTGTCGATCGTGCCAATGACTGTCGATGACGTCACTGACCGTCAATGACGTCATCGATGACTGTCCCCGCCCCCAGAGGTGCTGGATGACCCCATGGGTGCCAGCGGGTGGCCCCCGACCCCTGACCCCTCCTCCGCCATCTTGGAAAACGCCCACGATGGGGGCGGGGCCAACAACGTCAGTGGCTCAGGTAGGTGGGGCTTAGATTGGTGTGGTTTAAATGGGAGGGGTTAACTGGGTGGGGCTTAATAAGGGAGATTGAGTGGGTGGGGCTTAATTGGGACAGGATTTAGTGGGTGGGGCTTAATTGGGGCAGGATTTAGTGGGTGGGGCTTAACTGGGAGGGTCTTAAATGAGGTGTGGTTTAATTGGGCGTGGCCTAATGAGGTGTGGCTTAATTGAGACTTTAATGGGTGGGGTTTAATTGGGCGGGGCTTAATGAGGTGTAGATTAATTGAGGCATAAAATAGTGGTGTTTAATTGGGCGGGGCTTAATGAGGTGTGGCTTAATTGAGACGTAAATGGGCGGGGCTTAATTGGGCGTGGCCTAATGGGGTGTGCCTTAATGGAGGCATAAATAGGCGGGGGTTTAATGGGCATGGCTTAATTGGGTGTGATTTAACGGGGACTTAAATGGGTGGGGCTTAATTGGGCGGGGCTTAATGGGGTGTAGATTAATGAATGTGTAAATGGGCGGGGCTTAATCAGCTGGGGTTCAATGGGATGGGAATTAAATGAGCGTGGGTTATCCGATGTGGGCGTGGGTTATCCGATGTGGGCATGGGTTATCCGATGTGGGCGTGGGTTATCTGATGTGGGCGTGGGTTATCTGATGTGGGCGTGGCCACGACGCCTCCCATCCCTCCCAGCAGCCCCCGGGAGGCCGGACCGGTGCCGCCGGTGGCCCGGGGCGAGGCGGGGCAGTCGCCGGCGCTGCTGGGCTGCCTGGGCGCCATCATCCTCCTCCTGCTCGCCATCATCATCCTCATCCTACGGCGGCGGCGCGGCGCGGCCGGGGCACTGGGCAAGGTCACTGGGAGGGACTGGGAGGGACTGGGGGGGAATGGGAGGGACTGGGAGGGGATTACTGGGATGGACTGGGAGGGACTGGGAGGGACTGGGAGGGACTGGGAGGGGATTGGGGGACTGGGATGGACTGGGAGGGACTGGGAGGGACTGGGATGGACTGGGAGGGACTGGGAGGGACTGGGAAGGCTGAACTGGTTTTTACTGGTCTGAACCAGTTCTAACTGCTCTGAATTGGGGCTGAACCGGTTCTAACTGGTCTGAACCGGTTCTAACTGCTCTGAATTGAAGCTGAACCGGTTCTAACTGGTCTGAACCAGTTCTAACTGGTCTGAACTGGTTTGTATTGGTTTGTAGGGCCGCGGGGCGGAGGCGGCACTGTGGGTGCAGCTCTCGGGGGACACCGTGGTCTGAACTGGGGGGTTGAACTGGTTCTAACTGGTCCAAACTGGTTCTAATGGGCTCTAACTGGTTTTTACTGGTTTGTACTGGTGTTTACTGGTTTGTACTGGTTTGTAGGGCCGCGGGGCGGAGGCGTCTCTGCGGGTGCAGCTCGCGGGGGACACCGTGGTCATCAACAACGCCACGGAAGGGGGACCCCGCTGCGAGCGGATCGGAACCGGAACCGGGACCGAATTGGGATGGGAACCGGGAACGGAACCGGAAATGGAACCGGAACTGGGGAGTACCAGGAACCGACCCGGGCACGGCCCCGACTGGCACCGGTGCCCCCCGGGGCTGGTGAGGGACGGGGAAAAAGGGGAAAAAGGGAAAAATGGGGAAAATTGGGAAAAAATGGGGAAAAAATGGGAAAAGAAAAAAGAGAAAAAAGGCGAAAAGGGGGGAAATGAATAAAGGGGAAAAGGGAAAAAGGGAAAAGAAAATAGAGAAAAAAGGGAGGGGAAAAAAAGGAAAAATTGGGGGGAAATGGGAAAAATGGGGGAAAAGGAGGAAAAGAACAAAGGAAAAAATGGGGTAAGAAAATAGGGAAAAAGAGGAAAAAGGGGTGAAAATGAAAAAAGTGGAAGGGGGAAAAGAAAAAAGGGGAAAAGGGGAAAGAGAAAAAGGAAAAAGAGGATAAAAGGGAGGAAAAAATGGGGAAAAGGGGGGGGAAAGGAGAAAAGTAAAAAGGGAAAAAAGGGAAAGAAGGTGGGCAAAGGAGGGGAAAAAGGAGGGAGGGGGGATTTTTTCTCCCAGTTTTATTTTTGCATGAAATCTCAAAAAAAAAAATCACTCTGGGAATGAGAAAAAGGCTCAAAATGGCCCCAAAAATCCCAAGAGAATGGAAGGGGGAAGGGAACACCCACCAGTCTCTGACCACGCCCCTCTCTGACCACGCCCCTCTCTGACCACGCCCCTCCAGCCAACCCGGCCTATCGGCTCCTCCTGGCCACATACGCCCAGCCAATAGGAGGCCTCGCCTTGGCCCCGCCCAACGCTGCCAAGCCAATCAACACCGATGGTAAGGGTGGGGCTTGGGGAAGGCCACGCCCACTTTGGCCACACCCACCATGACCTCACCTTTGCCCCTCCCACCCGCACAGGTGAGCCCGAGGTGGGGGCAGGGGCTTACGCCGAGGCTGATGTCACCGGAGGCTCCGCCTACGCCCTGGCTGGCCCCGCCCACAGCCCCGCCCACAGCCCCGCCCTCCCAACCTTCCCTCGGGACCGCCTCCGCTTCCGGGAGAAGCTGGGGGAGGGGCAGTTCGGAGAGGTAAGCCACGCCCCCGCAGAAAGCCACGCCCACATTGAGGCCACACCCATTACGGCCTAGCCACACCCCTAAAGGACTTTAGCCATGCCCCTAAATTAATTGTCAGACCCTTAATGGTTTTGCCCCGCCCATTATCAAGGCCACACCCACTATTGATTGGCCACACCCCTTTTGGAATTGGCACCGCCCCTTATTAATGCTTCACCCCCATGAATTTGGCCACACCCACCCCATTGAAGCCCCACCCACATTCATCTATTTGGCCCCACCCAACTGATGTTTAACCCCACCCACATTGAGGCCACGCCCCCTTTGTTTTAGCCCCTCCCCATTTCTGAACTCCCACCCTTTTCTATTGACCCTCTTGTGTTTGACCACGCCCCCTTTCATTTGGCCCCGCCCCCAGGTGCTGCTGTGCGAGGTCATTGCTCCCCACAGCCTGGGCCTGGCCCCGCCCCCCGGCTCAAGCCCCGCCCCCTCGGGCCCAGAGCGCCCCCTGCTGGTGGCGGTGAAGGTGCTGCGGCCGGACGCCAGCAAGAACGCGCGGTACGGAAACCGGGGGGGGATGGGAGGGACTGGGGGGGCAAGGGGATCCAGGTGTGCCCAGGTGTGCCCAGGTGTGCCCAGGTGTCACCCAGGCCATATCCAGGTGTGCCGAGGGCATTATCCAGGTGTGCCCAGGTGTCACCCAGGTGTGCCCAGGTGTGCCCAGGGCATACCCAGGTGTACCCACGAATACCCAGGTGTACCCAGGTGTATCCAGGTGTACCCAGGGCATTTTCCAGGTGTGCCCAGGTGTGCCCAGGTGTGCCCAGGGCATACCCAGCTGTACCTGGGGCATACCCAGGTGTGCCCAGGTGTGCCCAGGCGTGCCCAGGTGCACTCACCTGGTGCCCGGGTGTGCCCAGGGCGATTTCCTGGAGGAGTCGCGGGCGCTGTGGCAGCTGCGGGACCCCAACAGGGGCACCCAGGGCATGCCCAGGTGTACCCGGGGCATACCCGGGTGTACCCAGGTGTGCCCAGGTGTATCCAGGTGTACCGAGGGCATTATCCAGGTGTGCCCAGGTGTGCCCAGGTGTGCCCAGGTGTGCCCAGGTGCACTCACCTGTCCCCCAGCGCATAGGCGCCCAGGTGTGCAGGAGGCGTGGGCCAGTGGCGTGCCCAGGTGGACTCCAACATCCCAGGTGCTGCTGGGCGCACCGGGGGGGGCCCGCTGTGCATCGTCACCGAGTACATGGAGCACGGAGACCTGCACCAGTTCCTGGGCGGGGCCCGGGGCCACGCCCTCAGGTGGGACACGCCCACATCCCCACACACCCGGCTGGGCCACGCCCACTCCAGGCGCACTCACTTCCAATTGGTTTTTGTTAGCGTTTTTGGAGTTCTGGCCCTTTAAGAGAAACCGCTCCATCATTAAGCCACGCCCACAACTCACAAGACCACGCCCACATGTCCATACTCCTGGTTTGGCCACGCCCACTACAGCCACGCCCACTTGAAATCAGTTTTTCCTTTAATTTCGGGGATCCTGGCCCTTTAAGAAAAATCTCCTCTTCCTAATTAAGTCACCACTTAAGAGGCCACGCCCAAATATGGACACGCCCACTCCAGCCACGCCCACTCCAGCCACGCTCACTCCAAATGCAGAAAAATCTGGATTTTTTGGGGGGAAAAAAACCACAAACAAATGTAGAAAAATTTGATTTTTAGGGGGAAAAATGCACCCAAAAAATGCTGAAAAATCGAATATTTTGGGGGAAAAAGGTGTGCCGAAGCTGAAAATCCAATTTTTGGGGGAAAAAAGCACAAAAACAGCAGAAAAATTGAATTTTTTGGGGAAAAAATGTAACTGGTGAAAAATCCAGGTTTGGGGGCATTTTTTGAGGGAAAACCCTGGTTTATTTTTTTGTCACAGCCTGCCCAGGTGTGCCCAGGCAAGCAGATCACGGCGGGATGCGCTTCCAGAAAGGAAAAGAAAAAAAAGAATTTTTTTTAAAAGGAAAAATTCTTTTTTGGGGGGAATGGAGGAATAGACGTAGAAAAAAACAGATTTGGGTGGGGGAAAGTAATTTTTCTTTTTTAATCACAAATAAATGTAGGAAAATTTGATTTTTAGGGGGAAAAATGCACCCAAAAAATGCTGAAAAATCGAATTTTTGGGGAAAATAAGCACAAAAAACAGCAGAAAAATCAATTTTTGGGAAAAAAAAGCACAAAAACAGCAGAAAAATCGCCCCTTTGGGGAAAAAAATGCAAATAATTTGTGAAAAATCGGATTTTTGGGGGGAAAAAAGCAATTTTTTGGGGGAAAACCCTGGAAATTTATTTTTTCCCCAGCCTGGACCACGCCCATGTCCCTGGGCTCCTGGTTTTGGCCACGATCTTTCACAGAAAGGAAAACTTGAAATGAATTTTTTTAAAAATTTCGGGGGTTTTTGGGGGAATGGAGGAATAGACATAGAAAAAAACAGATTTGGGTGGGGGAAAGTAATTTTTCTTTTTTAATCACAAATAAATGTAGGAAAATTCGATTTTTAGGGGGAAAAATGCACCCAAAAAATGCTGAAAAATCGAATTTTTTGGGGGCGAAGAAAAGCACAAAAACCAGCAGAAAAATCGAATTTTTGGGGGGAAAAAAAAGCACAAAAACCAGCAGAAAAATCGAATTTTTGGGGGGGGGAAAAAGCACAAAAAACAGCAGAAAAATCGAATTTTTGGGAAAAAAATGCAAATAATTGGTGAAAAATCAGATTTTTCTGGGGAAAAAAGCCATTTTTTGAGGGAAAACCCTGGAAATTTATTTTTTTCATCACAGCCTGGCCACGCTGGTGTGCCTGGGCACGCAGATCGCGGCCGGGATGCGCTTCCAGAAAGGAAAATAAAAAGATGATTTTTTTTTAAAAGGAAAAATCCTTTTTTGGGGGGAATGGAGGAATAGACGTGGAAAAAAACAGATTTTGGGGGAAAAATAATTTTTCTTTTTAAAAACAAATAAATGTAGAAAAATTCGATTTTAAGGGGGAAAAATGCACCCAAAAATGCTGAAAAATCGAATTTTTGGGGGGAAAATAAGCACAAAAAACAGCAGAAAAATCGAATTTTTGGGGAAAAAAAAAAGCACAAAACAGCAGAAAAATCGAATTTTTGGGGAAAAAAATGCAAATAATTGGTGAAAAATCGGATTTTTGGGGGGAAAAAAGCCATTTTTTGGGGGAAAACCCTGGAAATTTATTTTTTTCCCCAGCCTGGCCACGCTGGTGCAGCTGGGCGCGCAGATCGCGGCCGGGATGCGCTTCCTGGCCGCACGGAATTTCGTGCACCGGGACCTGGCCACGCGGAACTGCCTGGTGGGCGAAGGGCTGCGCGTCAAAGTGGCCGATTTCGGGATGAGCCGGAGCCTGTACGGCACCGAGTACTGCCGGGTGCGCGGCCGCGCGCTGCTGCCCATCCGCTGGATGGCCTGGGAGAGCATCCTCTGGGTGAGATCTGGGGAGAAAATGGGAAAAAACGGGAAAAAAATTGGGAAAAAACCGGAAAAATATTGAATTTTTTGGCGAAAAAATGGGATTTTTTGGGGGGTAAAAAATGGAGGAAAATGAGATTTTTTGTTTTTGTGGAAGAAATTGGATTTTTGGGCAAAAAAAAAGTCTGGGAATAATTTGGGAAATAATTAGATTTGGGGTGGAAAATGGAAAAATCGGAATTTTGGGGACAAAATGGGGGGAAAATGGGGGAAATGGGATTTTGGGAAAAATTAAAACAAATGGGGTTTTGGGGGTAAAAATTGGGCCAAGATGGGAAGAAAATTGGGGAAAATGGATTTTGGGGAGAAAATGGGAAAAAACAGGAAAACATTTGGGAAGAAATCAGGAAAAAAAATGGATTTTTGGCGAAAAAATGGGATTTTTTTGAAAAAAATTGGATTTTGGGGGGGAAAAATTGGGAAAGAAATTGGGAAATAATTAGATTTGGGGAGAAAATGGAAAAAATGGGAATTCTGGGGAAAAAAGGGGGAAAATTGGAAAAAATGGGATTTTGGGGGAAAATAGGGAAAAAATGAGATTTTGGGGGAAAATTGGGGAAATATAGGAAGTCCCTAAAAAGGGACCTTTTAGGGAAAAATTGGATTTTTGGGGGCAAAAGTTGGAAAGGAATTGGGATTTTGGAGGAAGAATTGGGGGAAAATGAAAAGAAAAAGGATTTTGGGGAGAAAAAATGAGAAAAATTGGAAAAAGATGGGAAGAGAATGGGGAAAAAATGGGAAAATTTCCCAAATTTGGGGTTTTAGGGGATGTTCAGCCCGGCCGGTGACACCTGGGCCTTGGGGGTGACGCTCTGGGAGCTTCTGAACCCCCAAATTTCGACTTCCCGACTACCCAAAAACTCTCAAAAAAACCTCCAAAAATTCCCCAAAAATTTCCAAAAAAATCACAAAAAATTCCCCAAAATCCCAAAATTCGGGATTTCAGGGCACGTTCAGCCCGCCAGCCTGGCAATGGGCCTTTGGGGTGGCGCTCTGGGAGTCCTGACGCCCCGGGAGCAGCCGCAGTACCCAAAAACCTGGCGACCTCCAGGTGATCGCCAACGCCGGGCACCACTTCCAGAACCGCGGGCAGCAGGTGGGACTGGGAGGGACTGGGAGGGACTGGGAGGGACTGGGAGGGACTGGGAGGGACTGGGATTGACTCGGAGGGACTGGGATGGGCTGGGAATGGACTGGGTTTGACTGGGATGGACTGGGAGGAACTGGGAGGCACTGGGAGGGGATTGGGAGGGCACTGCGAGGGACTGGGATGGACTGGGATGGACTGGGAATGGACTGGGTTTGACTGGGAATGGACTGGGAGCACTGGGAGGCACTGGGAGGGCACTGGCATGGACTGGGATGGACTGGGAGGGACTGGGAGCCACTGGGAGGGAACTGGGATGGACTTGGAATGAACTGGGATGGGATTGGAAGGAACTGGGAATGGACTGGGATGGACTGGGATTGACTGGGAATGGACTGGGAATTAACTGGGAGGCACCGGGAGGTGTTTGGAGCAGGTTTTGGGCCACTGGGAGTCACTGGGAATGGACTGGGACACACTGGGAGTGGACTGGGACTGATTGGGAGTGGACTGGGAGGGACTGTGATGGACTGGGATGGACTGGGAGGGACTGGGAGGTGTTTAGAAGATGTTATGGGGCACTGGGAGTCACTGGGAATGGACTGGGAGGGATTTGGGAGGGACTGGGACAGACTGGGAGTGGACTGGAAGGGACTGGGAGGGGATTAGGAGTAACTGGGAGGGACTGGGAGGTGTTGAGAGGAGGTTATGAAGCGCTGGGAGTGACTGGGAATGGACTGGGATGGGACTGGGAGGAACCGGGAGAGACTGGGAGGGAACTGGGATGGACTGGGAGCCACTGGGAGGGGGTTATGTGGCCCAGTTATCCCTGTCCCAGTCCCCCGCAGTCCGTCCCAGTCCCCCCCAGTCCCTCCCAATCCCCCCAGTCCATCCCAGTCCATCCCAGTCCATCCCAGTCCCTCCCAGTCCCCCCCAATCCCTCCCAGTCCATCCCAGTCCATCCCAGTCCCTCCCAGTCCCCCCCAATCCCTCCCAGTCCATCCCAGTCCATCCCAGTCCCTCCCAGTCCATCCCAATCCCCCCCAGTCCCCCCCAGTCCCTCCCAGTCCATCCCAGTCCATCCCAGTAACCCCAGTTCCAGCAGTACCTGCCCTGCCCCCCCGGCTGCCCCCCGGCCCTGCACCGGCTGATGTTGAACTGCTGGGCCCGCGAGGCGGACGAGCGGCCGGACTTCGGCCACCTGCACCGGGCCCTGAGTGACCACGGCGCCCTGGAGTGACCGTCACCATCTTCGTCATCATCTTCATCACTGACCACCCACCGAGTGACCACGGGGCCCTGGAGTGACCGTCACCATCTTCGTCATCATCTTCATCATCACTGACCGCCCCTTTGTCCGGGCCCTGAGTGACCACTGCACCCTGGAGTGACCGTCACCATCTTCATCATCTTCATCATCATCACTGACCACCCACCGAGTGACCATGGGGCTCTGGAGTGACCATCACCATCTTCGTCATCATCTTCATCATCACTGACCACCCCTTGGTCACCTGCACCGGTCACTGAGTGACCACGGTGCCCTGGAGTGACCATCACCTTCATCATCATCATCATCTTCATCACTGACCACCCCTTTGTCCGGACACTGAGTGACCACTGCACCCTGGAGTGACCATCACCATCTTCATCATCATCATCATCGTCATCACTGACCATCCTCTGATCACCTGCACCGGACCCTGAGTGACCACGGGGCTCTGGAGTGACCACGGTCACCTTCATCATCATCACTGACCGCCCCTTTCTCTGGACACTGAGTGACCACAGGGCCCTGGAGTGACCATCACCTTCATCATCATCATCATCATCATCATCACTGACTACCCACCGAGTGACCACGGGGCTCTGGAGTGACCGTCACCATCTTCATCATCATCATCTTCATCACTGACCACCCCTTTGGCCGGACACTGAGTGACCACGGTCGCCCTGGAGTGACCACGGTCACCTTCATCGTCATCATCATCATCACCGCTGAGTGACCACCGGACACTGAGTGACCACTGGGTGACCACGGGTCATCTTCATCATCATCATCTTCCTCCCCTCATTAACACGGGGGGGATTTAATGACTCGCGGAGGGGGAGGGGCGGGGCCGATTTTGGGGCTGAAATTCTGGATTTTTGTACATTTAATTTTTTTTTTTTAATTGTGAATTTTGGGCTTTGTTTTGGTTTTAAAATAATTTTTTTTTCCTCAACAATTTCCCGTTTCTTTATCAAAATTTCAATTTTTCCCTAAAAACCTTTTTCCTCAAAAAAAAAAAAAAAACCTTTCATAAAAATCACCATTTTACCAAGAAATTACATTATCTCCCCAAATAATTTTATTTTTCTCAGAAAAAAAAAATCCCAGATCCTTCAATAAACTCAATTTTTCCTCTTCAGAACACCCAAATTTTAAATAAATCCATTTCTTTTCCTTGGAAACTCAATTTTCCCTAAAAATTATCTTTTTTTTCCCAATAAAATCAATTTTTTCACACGGAAAATCCTTTTTTTTCCATCCAAAACCCCATTTTCCCCCTAAAAATTCCCTTTAATAATGAAAAAAATCCCATTTTTGAGACTCTTTTTTGACCCTTTTTTTTTGATGTATTTTTGACCCATTTTTAGTCATTTTTTAGTCTTTTTGGACCCATTTTTAGCCTTTTTTGCGGCCCTTTTTGACCTTTTTTAAACCTTTTTTTTGGAGGCTTTTTGGGCCTTTTTACCCCATTTTGAGGCCTTTTTAGACTTTTTTTTACCCTTTTTTTGAGGCCCTTTTAAACCCTTTTTGAGCATTTTTAAGGCCTTTTTGGACCTTTTTTTACCCTTTTTTGGACCTTATTTAACCTTTTTTTGAGGCCTTTTTTGCCCTTTTTTATTATTTTTCCATATTTTTTCCATTTCCCCCTTGGCCACCTCCCATCACCAGCCAGGGTCACAACAGCCAACGTCAGCGTTTATTGTCACTGTCGCGATACAAGCAGCGTTGCCATGGCAACGGGAGCAGGCCTTGGGAGTAGGTAGGCCGCAGGCTTTGTTGCCATGGCGACAGAAACAGGCCATGTGAATACACAGACTGCAGGCTTCGTTTCCATAGCAACAGGAGCAGGCCCCAGGCTTCCCCGCAGACTGTTGCCATGGCAACAGGCACAGGCCCTAGCAGTACACAGGCCTCAGGCTTCATTGTCATAGCGACCAAAGCAGGCCTTGGCAGCAGACAGGCCACAGGCTTCATTACCGTAGCAGCAGGAGCAGGCCTTGGCGGTACACAGGCCGCAGGCTTCGTTGCCGTGGCAACAAGACCAGGCCGCAGGCTTCGGCCTGCTCCATCCTGCGCCATTTTCGCCCCCTCCCCCACCAAATCCGCCCCCTCCCCATCCCCCCAACCCCCCCTTCAAAGCAGCTTCGCCCCCTTCCCCCCAATACTGCCACGGCTTTGGCCCCGCCCCTTCCAGTCCAAACTGGTCCAGGCCCAGTCCAAACTGGGAGCCCAATACTGACAAAATTCCCTCCCCCCAAAGTATAAAACCCCTTAATTAGGCTAAAAAAACCTCGTTAGGGATAATTAAAAAAAAAAAACCCCGGTACTAAAAATCTACAAAATGGGGTAAAAAACCCCCCAGACCCCGCCGGGGGGGGGTGGAATGTTCTGGAACCTCCCCCCAAGGAGGGTTTGGGGGGGTCTGTCCGTGTGTCCGGCCCTGTCCGAGCGTCCGGCCCCTCCGGGGGGTCCCGGGGGGGCTGGGCCGGGGTTACCGACGGCAGGATTCGTCTGGGGAGGGGGAGATGGGTTAGGGACCCCCCAAAATCACCTCAAATTACCCCAAAATTTACCAGAACCCCACAAAAATTACATTAAAAACCCCCAGAACCCCAAATCCCCTCAAAATAACCCCAAATCCCCCCAAATTATCCCAAAATCCACCAGAACAACCCCAAAATGACCCCAAATCCCCCCAGGACATCAAATCCCCACAAATTCCATCCCAAGACCCCCAAAATTACCCCAAAGGCCCCCAAATTCCTTTAAAACCTCCTGAAATCCCCCAAATCCCCCCAAGTCCCCCCCCCAAATCTCCCAAGCCCCCCCAAAATCACCCAACCCCCCAAAATCTCCCAAAATATTTTCCCAAAATCCCCCAAAATCTTTTCCCAAGACCCCAAAACCCCCAGATCTCCCCCAAACCCCTCAAAATCCCCTAAATTTCTCCCCCAAATCTCCCCAAATTCTCCCCAAATTCCTTCCCAAGACCCCCAAACCCCTCCAAATCCCTCCCCCAAATTTCCACCCCCAAACCCCCAAACCTCCCCCAAAATAATTTCCCAAGACCCCCAAATCCCCCCCAAATCTCCACCCCCAAACCTCCCCCAAAATAATTTCCCAAGACCCCCAAACCCCCTCCTCCCAAACCCCTCAAAATCCCCCAAATTTCCCCCTAAACCTCCCCAAATCCCCAAAATACCCCCAAAAACCCCCAAAACCCCCCAAATTTTCCCCCAAAAACCCCCAAATCCCCCAAAACCCCCAAAAAACCCCAAATCCCCCAAAACCCCCCAAAAACCCCAAAACCCCCACGAGCCCCCAAAAACCCCCCTCAGCCCCCCCCATGGGGGAAATCCCTTCCCCCTCCTCCCCCTCCTCCTCCCACCCACCGGGGTCCCGGGGCTGGGGGTCCCCTCAGGGTCCCCGGCTGGGGGGGGGGGCTTCCTCCTCCTCCTCCTCCTCCTCCGGGGTCCCGGGGGTCCCAGAAGGTTAAGGGTCCCAGGTCCCGGAACCAGATCTGGGGTTTGGGGGCTCCTTTGGGGGTTTTGGGGGATTTGAGGGATTTGGGGACATTGGGGATGTTTGCAGAAGGTTTGAGGGATTTGGGGATTGCTGAACCAGATCTGCAGCTTTGGGGACATTTTGGGGGGATTTGGGGGCATTTGAGGATTTGGGGACTTTGGGGACATTTGAGGGTTTGGGGACATTGGGGATGTTTGGGGGATTTGGGGACTT
Organism: Camarhynchus parvulus; assembly: GCF_901933205.1. Taxonomy (NCBI): domain Eukaryota; kingdom Metazoa; phylum Chordata; class Aves; order Passeriformes; family Thraupidae; genus Camarhynchus; species Camarhynchus parvulus. The sequence continues at coordinate 19,103 of NW_022148116.1, forward strand.
TGGGGATGTTTGGGGGATTTGGGGGATTTGGGGATCGCTGAACCAGATCTGCAGCTTTGGGGACATTTTGGGGGGATTTTGGGGGATTTGGGGACATTGGGGATGTTTGAGGGATTTGGGGACTTTGGGGATATTTGGGGGATTTGGGGATTTGGGGATCGCTGAACCAGATCTGCAGCTTTGGGGGGGACATTTTGGGGGATTTTTGGGGGTCTTTGGGGATGTTTGGGATTTTGGGGATGTTTGGGGGATTTGGGGATGTTTGGGGGATTTGGGGACTTTGGGGATATTTTGGGGATTTGGGGGATTTGGGGATCGCTGAACCAGATCTGCAGCTTTGGGGACATTTTTGGGGGATTTTGGGGGGATTTGGGGTTTTGGGGACTTTGGGGATGTTGCAGGGATTCGGGGGCATTTGGAGGATTTGGGGACATTGAGGGATTTTGGGGGACTTTGGGGATTTTTTGGGGATTGGGGAATGTTGGGGGGGGAACCAGGCATTTAGAGGCAATTTGGGGGATTTGGGGGGATTTGGGGGGAGTTTGGGGACGTTTTGGGGGATTTGGGGACATTTTGAGGATTTGGGGACATGGGAGTATTTGGGGACTTTTGGGGATTTGGGGGAATTGGGGATTTGGGGGCATCAGGGGGATTTGGGGGCATTGGGGAGATTTGGGATTTGGGGACATTTTTTGGGGACGTTTTGGGGGATTTGGGGACATTTGAGGGTTCGGGGACTTTGGGGATGTTTGGGGAAATTTGGGGGATTTGTGGACACTGAGGGGATTTGAGGGATTTGGGGACATCGGGGAGATTTGGGAACATTTGGGGACATCGAAGACATCGGTAACAGTGAGGACATTTGGGGTCACAGGGGAATCACACAGGGTTACAGGTGACACACAGGTGACACGGGAGTGACACAGGTGACACACAGGGGTGACACAAAGGTGACACACAGGGGTGACACAAAGGTGACACAGGTGACACACAGGTGACAGACAGGTGACACAGGTGACAGGTGACACACAGGGGTGACACAGGTGACACAGGTGACGCACAGGTGACACAGGTGACACACAGGGGTGACACAGGTGACACACAGGTGACAGACAGGTAACACAGGTAACAGTTGACACACAGGGGTGACACACAGGTGACACAGGTGACACACAGGGGTGACACAGGTGACACAGGTGACGCACAGGGGTGACACACAGGTGACACAGGTGGCACAGGTAACACAGGTAACAGGTGACACACAGGGGTGACACACAGGTGACGCACAGGGGTGACACACAGGTGACACAGGTGACAGGTGACACACAGGTGACGCACACAGGTGACGCACAGGGGTGACACACAGGTGACACAGGTGACGCACAGGTGACACAGGTGCCAGCGTTACCTTCTTGCTCCGGGGCTCTCCCTTGGCCAGGCAGGAGCTCGGCAGCACCAGGTACCCCCCGATCACCTGGATCTGCTCGGCCGTGGGGTAGCGCTTCTTGGGGGGCTCGGCCACGCCCGCGGGGCCACCTGTGGGGCCACCTGTGGGGACACCTGTGGGGACACCTGTGGGGACACCTGGGCCACCTGCAGGGTCCCCCGCGGGGGGGCGGCGGCCGCCGCATGGATGGTGTTGCCGCTCTGCGGCGCTGCAGGGCGGGGTGGGGACACGGCGGGGGACACGGGGGGTCACGGCGGGGTGACACCGGCCGGGCGGCCGAGGGGACGGAGGCGGACACCTGGACGGTGGCACTGGACACTGGGACAGTGGCACTGGACGCGGGGACAATGGCAATGGATGTGGGGACAGTGGCGCCACACGTGGGGACAGTGGCGCCACACATGGGGACACCGCTGGACATGGGGACAGTGGCCCCGGACACCTGGACAGTGGCCCCGGACACAGGGGTTGTGGCACTGGATGTGGGGACAGTGGCACCGGACACCTGGACAGTGGCACTGGACACGGGGACAGCACTGGACATGGGGACAGTGACCCCAGGCTTGGGGACAGTGCTGGACACAGGGACAGTGACCCCAGACTTGGGGACAGAGCCACCGGACACCTGGACAGTGTCACCGGACATGGGGACACCGCTGGACACAGGGACAGCACTGGACACGGGGACAGCGCCCCTGCTGGTGACACCGGTGACGTCACAGGGGTAGTGGTCAGTGTGGTCACCAAAGGGGTCAACGAGGGCTTGGGCTCGTGGCCGGACACTGTCCCCGGTGTCCCCACTGACCCTTGACCTCTCCGGCCCTCCACCACTGTCCAGTTCTTGACCATCCCCTTGACCGTCCCCTGTCCATCCGCTGTCCCCAGGCCAGCGGTCACTCCATGACCTTTGACCATTCCTATGTCCTTGCTTGACCCTTGACCCTCAAGTGACCCCACACTGACCACTCCATGACCTTTGACCATTCCTATGTCCTTGGCTGACCCTTGACCCCCAGGTGACCCCACACTGACCACTCCATGACCTTTGACCATTCCTATGTCCTTGGCTGACCCTTGACCCCCAGGTGACCCCAGGGTGACCCCCCCACGCCCCTCGTCCCCCCCCGGCTCGGGGACAAAGCGGCTCCGCAGGTGACTGACCCGGCCCCGGGGCGGATTTTGGGGATTTTGGGGGGGGTGCAAGGGGGAATTTTGGGGATCCTGGGGGGAATTTTGGGGATCCCAGGAGGAATTTTCGGGATTTTGGGGAGGATTTTTGGGATCTTGGGTGGGATTTTGAGGATCCTGGAGGAGATTTTGGGGATAATTTTGGGGACAATTTTGGAAGTCCTGGGAAGGATTTTGGGGGCAATTTTGGGGATCCTGGGGGGAATTTTGGGGGCAGTTTTGGGGTTCCTGGGGGGAATTTTGGGGATGATTTTGGGGAGGATTTTGGGTGTCCCAGGTGGCATTTTCGGCACGGCCGCATTTCTCCGTCCCTGGCGCCAGCACCAGGTGGGAGCCCCCTAAACCCTCCTGCCCAGGTGTGCCCCCCATGCCAGGTGTGCCCCCAGGTGTGGGTCCTGATCCAGGTGTGCCCCCTGACCCAGGTGTGCCCCCAGGTGTGGGTCCTGATCCAGGTGTGCCCCCCATGCCACGTGTGTCCCCTTGCCCAGGTGTGCCCCCAGGTGTTCCTCCAGGTGTGCCCCCAGGTGTGCCCCCAGGTGTTCCCCCAGGTGTGCCCCCTTGCCCAGGTGTGTCCCCTTGCCCAGGTGTGCACCCCCCAGGTGTTCCCCAGGTGTTCCCCCAGGTGTGCCCCCTTGCCCAGGTGTGCCCCCAGGTGTGTCCCCAGGTGTGCCCCCTTGCCCAGGTGTGCCCCCAGGTGTGCCCGCCGGCCCCGCCCGGGCGCGGCGCCGCTGCAGCAGCTCCCGTTTCCAGGTGGGCACCTGGGCCTGGCGCTCGCGCTGCTCCTGCTCCCGGCGCCGCGCGGCCTCGTCCTCCCGGCGGCGCCGCTCCAGCAGCGCCAGCTTCCAGGGGGGCACCTGCGCCGCCATCCTGGGGACAGCGGGGACAATTCAGGGGATTGGGGACACTGGGGACACTGGGGACATTGGGGGGTTGGGGACAGTGGGACATTGGGGACATTGGGGGATTGGGGACACTGGGAACATTGGGGGGTTGGGGACATTGGAGGGGTTGGGGACATTGGAGGGGTTGGGGACAATGGGGACATTGAGGGGATTTGAGGACATCCTGGGGGCAGTGGGGACATTGGGGACATTGGGGACATTGGGGGGATTGGGGACATTGGGGACATTGGGGACATCAAAGGGATTGTGGACATTGGGGACATTTGGGGACATTGGAGGGGTTGGGGACACTGGGGACCCAGCAGGGGATTCCAGGGAACACTGGGGACACTGGGGACATACATTGGGGGACAGCACAGGGGACATTGGGGACATTGGGGACATTTGGGGACATTTGGGGACATTTGGGACATTGAGGGGATTGGGGGCATTGGGGGCATTGGAGACACTGGGGACATTTGGGGACATTGGGGACATTGGGGACACTGGGGACATTGGGGACACTTTGGGGACATTGGGGACACTGGGGACACTGGGGACCCAGCAGTGCCAGCATCCAGGGGGGCACCTACCATCCTGGGGACAATGGGGACATTGGGGACAATTCAGGGGATTGGGGACATTGGGGACATTTGGAGACATTGGGGACATTGGGGACATTGGGGACATTGGAGGGGTTGGGGACAATGGGGACACTGGGGGCACTGGGGATGTCAAGGGGATCTGGGGGCATTGGGGGGACATTGGGGACAATTCAGGGGATTGGGGGCAATGGGGACATTGGGGACATCAAAGGGATTGGAGACATTGGGGACATTTGGGGACATTGGGGGCATTTGGGGACATTGGGGGGATTGGGGACATTTGGGGACACCAAATGCATTGGGGACATGGGGCATGTCAAATGGGGACATTGGGGACAATGGGGACATTTGGGGACATTTGGGGACATTTTGGGGACACTTGGGGACATTTGGGGACATCTCCCCTCGTCACCATCACCTTTCCCTTGGGGCGGGGTCCCCAAAATCCCCGAAAGCCCCAAAATCTCCGGAATTTTGGGGGAAATTCTGGGAATTTTGGAGGAATTTTCGGGGGAATTCAGTGAATTTTGGGGGCAATTTTGGGAATTTTGGGGAATTTTGGGGGTGAAATCCGTGAATTTTGGGGATTTTGGGGGAATTTCAAGAACTTTGTGGGAAATCCCAGGAATTTTGGGGGCAAATCCGGGAATTTGGGGGAATTTTGGGGCGGATTCCAGGAATTTTGGGAGGAAATCAGAGAATTTTGGGGTGTTTGGGGAATTTTGGGGTGTTTGGGGGATTTTGGAGGGAATTCTGGGAATTTTGGGGAATTCCGTGAATTTGGGGGGGAAATCCGGGAATTTTGGGGGGAATCCCAAGATTTTGGGGCAATCCTGGGAATTTAGGGGAATTTGGGGGAATTTTGGGGCAAAGTCCGGGAATTTTGTGGAATTTGGGGGATTTTGGGGGGGAAATCCGGGAATTTTGGGGAACCTGGGGGGAATTTTGGGGGGAAATGGGGAATTTTGGGGAATTTGGGAGATTTTTGAGGGGGAATTCCGGGAATTTTGGGGCAATCCCATCAAATCCCTCATCCCAAAAATCCTGGGCGGGGCTCCCAGGAAACTTTTTGGGGGTGGGGGATGGAATCCCAAAAAAATCCGCGCGCGGTGAAAAGCCCCCCCCCCCACCAAAATCCCGCGGGAAACGCCCCTCCCCCAAAAAATCGAAAAATCCGCGGGAAACGCCCCAAAAAATCGAAAAATCCGCGGGAAACGCCCCGGAAAAAAATCCAAAAAAATCCGCGGGAAACGCCCAAAAATCCCCAAAAAAACCCGCGGGAAATGCTCGAAATGGTGGGGGGAGGGGTCCCGGAGAGTTCCCCCCCCCCAAAATTCGGGGAGGGGTCGCGGTAGGGGAGGGGAAGGGCGGAAAAAAAAAAGGGAAAAAATTTTAAAAAATTAAAAAAAAATTAAAAAAAAAAAGGGGGAGCGGGGGAGGGGAAACCGCAGGGTGCCGCCCCTCCCCCACCCTTCCCAGGACCCCCCCAAATTTTTGGGGAGGGGTCCCTCCCCCCCCCCCCAAATACTCACCCGGGGCCGGAGCGCGGGAGGGACCCGGAGGAAGCGGCGGGGGGGGGAGGGGGGGGGAGGGGCGGGGGGAGGAAAAGCGGCTTTTCCTGGGGGGGGGGGAGGAGGGGGGGGGGGGGGGAGGAGGAGGAGAGGTCAAAATTTGGGGTGGGGGGTGGGGAGAATTTGGGTTAAATTTGGGGGTGGGGAAAAAAAAATAAAATAAAATCGGGGTGGGGGTGGGGCGGAGGGGATTTTGGGGGGGATTCGGGGGATTTTGGGGGTGGGAAAAGCCCCCGAAATTGGTTTTTGGGGGGTGGGGGGAGGGAGGGGATCGTCTTTGTGTGCGGAAATGGGGGAGGGGCTCCCGGAAAGGGGCGGGGCTTAAGGGAGAAGGAAGGGGGGGAGGGGCCTCGGCGGTTTTTTTGGAGGCGAGCCCCAAAATTGCTCAAATTCCACCCAAATTCTGCCCGAATCAGCCCCAAATTTCATTTCCTGGGACCCCCAGACACCAAATTCCCCCAAAATTCCTCCCAAATCCCCCCGAATTTGCCCAAATTCCCCTCAAATTCTCCCAAATTTCATTTCCTGGGACCCCCCCCCCAGACCTCAGATTTCCCCAAATTCTCCCAAATTTCCCCCAGATTCCCCAAATCAGCCCCAAATTCCCCTTTCTGGGACCCCCAGATCCCAAATTCCTCCAAAATCCCCCTAAATTTGGCCAAATTCCCCCAAATTTCATTTCCAGTGACCCCCAGACCCCAAATTCCCCCAAATTCTCCCAAATTTCCCTCGTTTCCCCCCAAATTTTCCCAAATTTCGCCAAACTCCCCTTCCAGTAATGCCCCAGACCCCAAATTTCCCCAAATTCTCCCTAAATTTCCCCAAATCTCCCCAATTTCCTCCGATTTCCCAAAATTCCCCCCAAATGTTCCCAATTTCCCCAAAATTCCCCCAAATTCCCCTGATTTTACCCCAAATCCCCCCAAAATTCCCCAAATCCCCCCCAAATTCCCCCAATTTTTCCCCAAATTCCCGGGATGCCCTCGGGGGGTGGGGGAGGGGCGGTGGCCGCGTCTCCCCTCCCCCACCCCTTCAATCGGCGACTTCCGGTCGGGCCCCTCCCCCCCCCGAGCTCACCTGGGGACCCCTCCCCCCTCACCTGGGCCCCGCCCCCCCTGAGCTCACCTGGGCCACGCCCCGGGGTGGGGGTCGGGGTCACTTCGGCGTCGGCCGCGCCCAAATCCTGACCCTGATCTGGCCAGGTGAGGTCACACCTGGGCAGGTGAGCCCCAAAATCCCTGATCCTGATCCCAGCCAGGTGAGCCCCAAATCCTGACCCTGATCCTGATCTGGCCAGGTGAGCCCCAAATCCTGACCCTGATCTGGGCAGGTGACCCCACACCTGGCCAGGTGAGCCCCAAAATCTGACCCTGACCCTGATCCTGGGCAGGTGAGCCCCAAAATCCCTGATCCTGATCCCAGCCAGGTGAGCCCCAAATCCTGACCCTGACCCTGATCCTGGACAGGTGAGCCCCAAATCCTGACCCTGACCCTGATCCTGGACAGGTGAGCCCAAATCCTGACCCTGACCCTGATCCTGGGCAGGTGAGCCCCAAAATCCCTGATCCTGATCCTGGGCAGGTGAGCCCCAAATCCTGACCCTGATCCCGGACAGGTGAGCCCTGACTCTAATCCTGGACAGGTGACCCCACACCTGGGCAGGTGAGCCCCAAAATCTGACCCTGATCCTGATCCCGGACAGGTGAGGTCACACCTGGGCAGGTGAGCCCCAAATCCTGACCCTGATCCTGATCTGGGCAGGTGAGCCCCAAAATCTGGCCCTGATCCTGAATCCTGGACAGGTGAGCCCCAAATCCTGACCCTGACCCTGATCTGGGCAGGTGAGCCCCAAAATCTGACCCTGACTGTAATCCTGGACAGGTGACCCCACACCTGGCCAGATGAGCCCCAAAATCTGGCCCTGATCCTGATTCTGGACAGGTGAGCCCCAACTCTGGCCCTGATCCCAGACAGGTGAGGTCACACCTGGCCAGGTGAGCCCTGACCCTGATCCTGGACAGGTGAACCCCAAATCCTGACCCTGATCCTGGCCAGGCGACCGCACACCTGGGCAGGTGAGCCCTGACCCCCCTCAGGTGGGGGAGAAGCAGGTGATGATGCCCCAGGTGATGCCCCAGGTGTGCCCCAGGTGTGACCCAAATATCCCAATCCACCCCCAGGTGTGATCCAGGTGTGACCCAGATGTGCTCCAGGTATCCCAATTCCCTCCAGGTGTGACCCAGGTACCTCAGGTGTGTCCCCACTGTCCCCAGGTGTGTCCCCACGTGTGTCTCCATCCTCCCAGGTGTGTCCCCGCTGTCCCCAGGTGTCCCCCAGGTGTCTCAGGTGTCCCCCAGGTGTGTCCCCATCCCCCTCACGTGTCCCCCAGGTGTCTCAGGTGTCCCCCAGGTGTCCCCCAGGTGTCCCCCAGGTGTGTCCCAGGTGTGTCCCCCCACCCCAAGCGGGTCAATCCCGGTGACTCAGAGGATTTGGGGGGTGGGCGGGGCCTCCCCAGCCTCACCTGGGCCCCTCCCCCACCCTCACCTGGGCTATTTAAGGTGGCCCCGGGTCCCTCCTGTCCCCTCCTGTCCCCACCTGTCCCCACCTGGTCCCACCTGGGCTCACCTGGCCCCGATGGCTCCGCCCGGGCCCCGCCGCCCCTGGTGCTGCTGCTGCTGCTGCTGCTGGGTGAGACTGGGATGGACTGGGATGGACTGGGATGGGATTGGGATGGACTGGGATGGACTGGGATGGACTGGGATGGGATTGGGAGGGGATTGGGGGGAACTGGGATGGACTGGGAATGGAGATATGGGAAACTGGGATGGACTGGGATAGACTGGGGGGAACTGGGATGGACTGGGAGCAACTGGGAGCAACTGGGAGCAACTGGGGGCAACTGGGATGGACTGGGATGGAGATATGGGGAACTGGGATGGACTGGGATGGACTGGGAGGGACTGGGGGAAACTGGGATGGGACTGGGATGGAGATATGGGGAACTGGGATGGACTGGGGGGAACTGGGAATGGAGATATGGGGGCACTGGGATCAACTGGGAGGGGACTGGGGGGCACCGGGATGGACTGGGATGGACTGGGATGGACTGGGAGTGACTGGGAATGGAGATATGGGGGACTGGGATTGAGACTGGGGTGGACTGGGATGGACTGGGATGGACTGGGATGGACTGGGAGCAACTGGGAAGGGAGATATGGGCAACTGGGAGGGACTGGGATGGAGATTGGGAGGGAGATTGGGGGAAACTGGGATGGACTGGGAGAGAACTGAGGTACTGGGATGCACTGGGATGCACTGGGATGGATTGGGAGGGACTGGGGGGAACTGGGAGGGACTGGGAGGGACTGGAGGAAATTGGGAATGGACTGGGAGGGGATTGGGATGGACTGGGATAGACTGGGAGCCACTGGGATAGACTGGGAGCCACTGGGATGGACTGGGATAGACTGGGAGGCACTGGGATAGACTGGGAGGCACTGGGAATGGGGACTGGGGATAAGGTCAGGGAGGGAAACTGGGACAGGAAATGGGAGGGACTGGGAGGGACTGGGAGGGACTGGGAATGACAGAGATGGAGCAATAGGGAATTTGGGAGGGACTGGGATGAACTGGGAGCACTGGGATGAACTGGGAATGATGGATACTGGGAATCTGGGAGGGGCTGCGGTGACTGGGATGGACTGGGATGGACTGGGATGGACTGGGATGGACTGGGAATGAACTGGGAGGGACTGGGAATGACGGATATGGAATCTGGGAGGGCTGCGGTGACTGGGATGGACTGGGATGGACTGGGATGGGACTGGGATGGACTGGGAATGAACTGGGATGGGACTGGGAATGGCGGGATGAACTGGAATGAACTGGGAGTGATGGATACAGAATGTGAGATGGACTGGGATGGACTGGGAATGAACTGGGATGAACTGGGACAAAGTGGGATGGGAACTGGGATGAACTGAGATGAACTGGGATGGACTGGGAATGAACTGGGATGGACTGGGAATGGACTGGGATGAACTGGGGTGGACTGGGAATGACTAATACAGAATGCAGGATGGACTGGGATGGGAATCGAGCCAAACTGGTCCAAACTGGTCCAAACTGGATCCCCCTGATCCCTCCCTCCTCCCAGGCACCGCCGGGCTCTGCGCCCGCCCCGGCTCCGGTTCCGGTTCCGGTTCCCTGGCCCCGCTGACGGCCGGGGTGGATCCCTGCAAGGATCCGCTGGGGCTGCTCAGCCCCCAGCTGGGATCGGGATCCTCCTCGGGACCCGCCGAGTGCAGACCGGGATCCGCCGGATCAGGATCCGCATCGGGAGCGGGATCCTCGGGAAGTTCGGGATCCTACGGCGGAAATTCAGGATCCTATGGGGGATCGAGGATCCTACGGAAGTTCGGGATCCTCTGGACATTCGGGATCCTATGGCGGATCGGGATCCTATGGGGGATCGGGATCCTCTGGACATTCGGGATCCTACGGGGAAATTCGGGATCCTATGGGGGACCAGGATCCTATGGGGGAAATTCGGGATCTTACGGATTGGGATCCAACCCAGGCTCCTACGGATCCGGATCCGGCCGACCTGGATCCGGATCCGGATCAGGAAGACCTGGATCCGGATCAGGAAGACCTGGATCTGGATCTGGATCGGGCAGGCCTGGATCCCAAGGGGGAATAGGATCCGGATCCGGGAAACCCGGATCTGGATCTGGAAAACCCGGATCCGGATCGGGCAGGCCCGGATCCCAAGGGGGAGGCGGATCCGGCTCCTACGGGGGATCCTCGGGATCCTACGGGGATGATGTGGGATCCTACGGGGGATCCGGATCCTACGGGGGATCCTCGGGATCCTACGGGGGCAGACCAGGATCCTATGGGGGCGGATCAGGATCTTACGGGGGATCCTCGGGATCCTATGGAGGATCAGGATCCCAGGGCAGACCGGGATCCTATGGGGATCCTCGGGATCCTACGGGGGCAGGCCGGGATCCTATGGGGGTGGATTCGGATCTTACGGGGGATCCTCGGGATCCTATGGGGTGGATTCGAGACTCCTACGGGGATCCTCGGGGTCCTATGGAGGATCAGGATCCCAGGGCAGACCGGGATCCTATGGGGGATCCTCAGGATCCTATGGGGATCCTCAGGATCCTATGGGGGATCGGGATCCCAGGACAGACCAGGATCCTATGGGGGTGGATTAGGATCTTATGGGGGATCCTCAGGATCCTATGGGGGATCGGGATCCCAGGGCAGACCCGGATCTTATGGGGGTGGATCAGGTTCCTATGGAGGGTCTGGATCCCAGGGCAGACCAGGATCCTACGGGGGCAGACCGGGATCCTATGGGGGTGGATCAGGATCCTATGGGGGGTGGATCGGGATCCTACGGGGGAATGGGATCCTATGGGGGATCCTCAGGATCCTATGGGGGATCAGGGGATCCCAGGGGATCAGGGCAGACCAGGATCTTATGGTGGCAAACTGGGATCCTATGGGGGCGGATCGGGATCCTATGGGGGATCGGGATCCCAGGGCAGACCGGGATCCTATGGGGGCGGTCCAGGATCCTATGGGGGATTGGGATCTTATGGGGGATCGGGATCCTACGGGGGGCGGATCAGGATCCTACGGGGGTGGATCAGGATCCTACGGAGGGGATTCAGGATCCTACGGAGGGGATTCGGGATCCTTCGGGGGGGATTCGGGATCCTTCGGGGGATCCCGCCAGCGCCCCGGCTACAAGAACCCCGGGATCCCCTTCGTGCCGGGGCTGCGCCACCCGGCCCGCATCGGGGGGCGCTTCCCCATCCGCCGGGGGCCGGGATCCGGCACGGGATCCGGTCTGGGCTACAGCTGGGGATCCGGCCGGGGATCCGGTCAAGGGTACGGACAGGGGTACAGCCAAGGGTACGGACAGGGATCCAGTCAGGGATCCGGGGATCCGGCCAGCCAGGGTATGGACAGGGATCCAGCCAGGGATCCGGACAGGGATCCGGTCGGGGATCCGGCAGGGGATCCGGGGATCCGACAGGGGTCCAGCCAAGGGTACAGCCAAGGGATACGGCCAGGGATCCGGTCAGGGATCTGGTCAGGGCTACAGCCAGGGTACGCCAGGGATCCGGCCAGGGTACGGACAGGGATCCGGCCAGGGATCCGGACAGGGATCCGGTCAGGGATCCGGTCAGGGATCCAGCCAAGGGTACAGCCAAGGGTACGGACAGGGATCCGGCCAGGGATCCGATCAGGGATCTGGTCAGGGATCTACAGCCAGGGGTACGGACAGGGATCCAGCCAGGGATATGGACAGGGATCCGGCCGGGGATCCGGTCAGGGGTACGGCCGGGGATCGGTCAGGGATCCAGACAGGGATCAGCCCTGGGATCTGCCCAGGGATCCAGTCAGGGATCCAGCCAGGGATCCGGTCAGGGATCCCCTCAGGGATCCAGTCAGGGATCCAGGGCCGGGCCCGAGTCGGGATCCAGCTCCGAGGGCGGGGATGGGGGCGGGAACGGGTGTGGGGGGTGTCGGAAATAGGGGAGGGGTCCCAGAAGATCCCGAAGGATCCGGAAGGATCTCGAAGGATCCAGAAGGATCCGAGCCAGGATCCAGCTCTGGGGGTGGGTGAGGGGGGTGCTGGAAATAGGGGAGGGGTCCCAGAGGGTCCCAAAAGATCCCAAAGGATCCCAAATAAAGTCTCGGATCCGGCCCTGGCCTCGTCGCTGTGGTGTGGGACTGGGGGGACTGGGGATACTGGGGATACTGGGGACACTGGGGATACTGGGATGGGGATACTGGGGAAACTGGGGGGCTGGGGATGGGGACATCACTGGGGATACTGGGAGCACTGGGGTGGGGATACTGGGGATACTGGGGAAACTGGGAATGGGGACACTGGGGATACTGGGGGGACTGGGAATGGGGATACTGGGGATTCTGGGGGACTGGGATGGGGATATTGGGAACACTGGGATGGGGCACTGGGGATACTGGGGATACTGGGATGGGGACTTTGGGGAAACTGGGGATACTGGGAATACTAGGAATGGGGATTCTGGGGGGACTGGGGATACTGGGATGGGGACACGGGATACTGGGGATACTGGGAACACTGGGCTGGGGACACTGGGAATGGGCTGGGGACACTGGGGATACTGGGAATGGGATGGGGATACTGGGGGGACTGGGAATACTGGGGAAACTGGCGAAACTGGGATGGGGATGGGGGCACTGGGAATGGGATGGGGATACTGGGAACACTGGGCTGGGGACACTGGGGATACTGGGATGGGATACTGGGAATATTGGGGATACTGGGGATACTGGGATGGGGACACTGGGGACACTGGGGACACTGGGGACACTGGGGACACTGGGAATGCTCTCAGTCCCGTCCCAGCCCCGCCCCCAAACCAGTACTCCCAGTCTGGCCCCGCCCCCAAACCAGCGCTCCCAGTCTGGCCCCGCCCCCAAACCAGCGCTCCCAGTGCTCCCAGTCCGGCCGGTTCCAACCCCCAATTTGGGGACACACCTGGAACCGCCGGAATTTGGGGGACACACCTGGAACGTTCCAAATAGTTTATTTGGGGGGGGGGGGACACACCTGGAATTTCCCAAATTTTGGGGGTTCATACCTGGAAATTCCCAAATTTTTGGGGGGTTCACACCTGGAATATCCCAAATTTTTGGGGAGGGGGGATTGACCTGGAATTTCCCAAATTCTGGGGGGGGTCACACCTGGAAATTCCCAATTTTTGGGGGGGATTCACCTGGAATTTCCCAAATTTTGGGGGGATTCACCTGGAAATTCCCAAATCTTTGGGGGGTTCACGCCTGGAAATTCCCAAAATTTTGTGGGGTTCACACCTGGATTGTCTCAATATTTTTTTGGGGGGATTCGCCTGGAACTTCCCAAAATTTTGGGGGGATTCACCTGGAATTTCCTAAATTTTTGGGGGGGATTCACACCTGGAATTTCCTAAATTTTTTTTGGGGGGGGTGTTCACACCTGGAATGTTCCAAATTTTAAGGGGGGTGTGTCCCCCAAAACCTCTTCCCCCCCCACGGGGCAGAAAATGCCGGAACTGAGTCACGGCCCCTCCCCCACCCCCGGAGCCTTTAAGAGCCGTCCCAGTGCTCCCAGTTTGCTCCCAGTTTGCTCCCAGTTCCGCCCAGTTTGGCACAGGAGGGACCCGGCAGCGCTGCCAGGTACGGGGGGGGAACTGGGATGAACTGGGATGAACTGGGAATGGACTGGGAGGGACTGGGAGGCACTGGGGGGTCACTGGGAGGGACTGGGATGAACTGGGAATGGACTGGGGGAAACTGGGAATGAACTGGGACCAAACTGGGAATGAACTGGGGGGCACTGGGAGGCACTGGGATGAACTGGGAGGCACTGGGACCAAACTGGGATGAACTGCGAATGGACTGGGAGGAACTGGGAGGCACTGGGGCCAAACTGGGATGGACTGGGAGGAACTGGGAGGCACTGGGGCCAAACTGGGAGGCACTGGGGGGGCACTGGGAGGAACTGGGAGGCACTGGGGGTCACTGGGATGAACTGGGAGGGACTGGGATGAACCGGGAATGAACTGGGACCAAACTGGGATGAACTGGGAGGCACTGGGAGGAACTGGTATGAACTGGGGGACACTGGAGCCAAACTGGGAATGAACTGGGACCAAACTGGGACGAACTGGGGGTCACTGGAAATGAACTGGGAATGAACTGGGGGTCACTGGGGGTCACTGGAAATGAACTCCCCCCCCCCCCCTGGGGGTCATGGGGGAACGCCCGCCGCCCCCCCCCCATGAACCTCCGAGCCCCCCGGAACCCCCCCCCCCCCCACCCCGGGGCTCCCCCTGGCGCCGTGGCCGCCCCTGCCCGAGTGGCCCGGAGGCGACAGCGGCGACAGTCGCGATAGCGGCGGCGACAGCGGCGATAGAGGCGGCGATAGCCACGATACAGGACACGACAGCCACGATAGAGGACGCGACAGCCACGATACAGGACACGACAGCCACGATAGAGGCGGCGATAGCGGCGACAAGCACAAGGCCACGCCCCCCGCGACAGCGGCGACAGGGGGGAGGGGCGGCACCCAGTGACACCCCCGGTGTCCCCAAGGGGTGGCATCGATGTCCCGCGTTAATAAAAAGTGTCCCCAAAAAGCGGCGCCGTTGTCGCGACATGTCCCGAGGTATCCCCGAGAGGGGCCACCGTCGTCTCCAGGTGTCCCCAAAGACACGCCATCCATCGCTTGTGGGTTTGGGGGTTTTGGCGATTTTTTGGACGATTTTTGATGATTTTTGATTTTTGATGATTTTTGGACGATTTTTGATGATTTTTTGGGACAGATTTTGTCCAATTTTGGGATCGATTTCACGGGAATCTTGGATGCATTTTTTTGAAGACTTTTGGAGCGATTTTTGGACCATTCTCTGACCAATTTTCTGACCCAGTTTTGGATCGGTTTCTGACAATTTTTTGACCGGTTTTTGGAAAATTTCCTGACCATTTTCCCACCCATTTCCTGACCATTTTTTTACCCATTTTTAGACCCTTTTCTGACTATTTTTCCACCATTTCCCACCCATTTTCTGGCATTTTTTTGGACCATTTTGTCACCCATTTTTTGACCCTTTCCTGACCAATTTCAGACCATTTTTAAACCATTTTTTTACCATTTTCCCACTATTTTTGGACCAATTTTTCCACTATTTCTCCCCCATTTCCCGACCAATTCCTGACCAATTCCCGATCGATTTTTGGACCATTTTTCACAATTTTTCATCAATTTTAATCAATTTTTAAACCATTTTTCCGCCTTTTCCCGCCCTTTCCCCTCACAGCCCCATCACCATGGCAACAACGCCGCGCCGTCGCTCTTTAATGGCGTCACTCAGTCCTCCCGAAACCCACAATGCCCCGCGGCCCTGAGGGGAAGGGGGGTCCGCCTGTATCCCACAATCCCCCGCGGCCGGGGGAAGGGGGGTCCGCCTGTATCCCACAATGCCCCGCGCGCGCCCCCTCCCTCCCTCCCGCCGCCGCTCGCTCGCTGCCCCAGGCCCGAGGCTCAGCCGGTACCGGAGGGGGAGGGATGGGGGCGGTGGGGTGGGGGATGGGCACGGCCCCCCGAGGGGGTTTAGGGAGGTGGGGGAGGGGAGAGGAAAGCGGTGGTTTTGGGGGGGTGGGTTTGGTGAGGGAGTGGGGGGGGCGCGCGCGGTGACGTCACGGCGCGGCCTTGGGTGTCCCCCCAATCCTCACTCGGTGTTGGCGCCCCTCCCCCCGTCTCTGTCCGCAGGTGCAGCCACGTGACTCCCGGAGCCTGCCCCACCCCCCCATCAGCGCTCCCAGTAACTCCCAGTGACTCCCAGTGACCCTCCCAGTGCTCCCAGTAACTCCCAGTGACCCCCAGTGACCCTCCCAGTGACTCCCAGTAACTCCCAGTAACTCCCAGTAACTCCCAGTGACACCCCGAGTGCTCCCAGTGACACCCCCAGTGCTCCCAGTAACTCCCAGTGACCCCCAGTGACACCCCCAGTGCTCCCAGTCCCTCCCAGTCCCCATTCCCACACTCCCAGTACCCCCCAGTCCCTCCCAGTCCCTCCCAGTATCCCCAAATCCCCATTTCCTGGCTATTTTCCCTTCCAAAAATCAGATTTTTTTCCATTTTTTGGGGCACTTTCCCCCCCGTTTTTTGCTCCCAGTCCCTCCCAGTCCCTGTAACTCCACTCTTAGTCCCTCCCAGTGCCTCCCAGTTCCCTCCCAGCCCCTCCCAGTCTCTCCCAGTCCCCATAACTCTCCTCCCAGTCCCTCTGTGTCCAGTCCCAGTCCCAGTCCCCCAGTCCCTCCCATCAGTCCTCCCAGTCCCCGTACCCCCCAGTCCCTCCCAGTTCCTCCCAGTCCCCCCCAATCCCCATTTCCCAGTCCCTCCCATTCCTTCCCAGTCCCTCCCAAAATCCCAGTCCCTTTTTTTCCATTTTCCTTCCCAGTCCCTCCCAGTCCCCACAACTCCCTCCCAGTCCCTCCCAGTCCCTCCCAGTCCTTCCCAGTCCCCATAACTCCATTCCCAGTCCCTCCCAGTCCCTCCCAGTCCTTCCCAGTGCATCCCAGTCCCTCCCAGTGCCCCCAGTCCCAGTCCCTCTCCATCCAGTCCCTCCCAGTCCCAGTCCCTATAACTCCATTCCCAATCCCTCCCAGTCCCCCCAACCCTCCCTCCCAGTCCCTCCCAATCCCTCCCAGTCCCCATAATTCCAATCCCAGTCCCTCCCAGTCCCAGTCCTTCCCAGTCCCTCCCAGGCCCTATAAGCCTGCTCCCAGTCCCTATAACTCCAATCCCAGTCCCTCCCAGTCCCTCCCAGTCCTTCCCAGTCCCTCCTCAGTGCATCCCAGTCCCTCCCAGTCCCCATAACCCTCCATTCCCAAGTCCCTCCCAGTCCCACAACTCCAATCCCAGTCCCTCCCAGTCCCTCCCAGTCCTTCCCAGTCCCTAGTCCCCCCAATCCCAGTCCCTCCCAGTCCTTCCCAGTCCCTATAACACCACTCCCAATCCCTCCCAGTCCCCATAACTCCATTCCCAGTCCCTCCCAGTCCCTCCCAGTCCCCATAACTCCATTCCCAGTCCCTCCCAGTCCCTCCCAGTCCCTTCCCAGTCCCCATAACACCCAGTCCCTCCCAATCCCTCCCAGTCCCCATCCCAGTCCCTCCCAGTCCCCCCAGTCCTTCCCAGTCCCCATAACTCCACTCCCAGTCCCTCCCAGTCCCCATAACTCCATTCCCAGTCCCTCCCAGTCCCTCCCAGTGCCCCCCAGTGCCCCCCCACCATGTCTTCCCGCGCCCACCTGCTCCGTTTCCAACTGCCGGGCCACGAGGCGGCCGCGCTGCGCTCCATGACCCGCCTGCGGCGCCGAGGAGCGCTTCTGCGACGTCACCATCGTGGCCAGGAGCCTGCGCTTCCGCGGCCACCGCGTCATCCTGGCCGCCTGCTCGCCCTTCCTGCGCGACCAGTTCCTGCTGAACCCCGCGGCCGAGCTGCGCGTGTCGCTGGCGCAGAGCGCCCGCGTGCTGGCCGACCTGCTGCTCTCCTGCTACACCGGCGCCCTGGAGTTCGCCGGCAGGGACCTGGTCAGTGCTGCCTCGGGGCAGGCGCCGAGGTTCTGGGGTGAAATATCGAGATATTGGAGTGAAATGGCGAGATATTGGAGTGAAATGGCAAGATATTGGAGTTAAATACCATATATTGGAGTTAAATATCCAGATATTGGAGTTAAATATCGAGATATTGGAGTTAAATACCATATATTGGAGTTAAATGCCAAAATATTGGAGTTAAATACCGAGATATTGGAGTTAAATACGGATATATTGGAGTGAAATGGCGAGATATTGGAGTTAAATACCGAGATATTGGAGTTAAATACCATATATTGGGGTTAAATATCGAGATATTGGGATTAAATATCAAGATATTGGAGTTAAATACCGATATATTGGAGTTAAATATGGATATATTGGAGTTAAATGGCAAGATATTGGAGTTAAATACCATATATTGGAGTTAAATATTGAGATATTGGAGTTAAATATCGAGATATTGGAGTTAAATGGCAAGATATTGGAGTTAAATACCGATATATTGGAGTTAAATATCGATATTGGGAGTTAAATACCGATATATTGGAGTTAAATATCATATATTGGAGTTAAATTCCAATATATTGGAATTAAATACCGAGATATTGGAGTTAAATGCCGAAATATTGGAGTTAAATACCGAGATATTGGAATTAAATACCAAGATATTGGAGTTAAATGCCGAAATTTTGGAATTAAATATCGAGATATTGGACTTAAATGCCGAAATATTGGAGTTAAATACTGATATGGAGTTAAATACCAATATATTAGAGTTAAATACCGAGATATTGGAATTAAATACCAAGATATTGGAGTTAAATGACAAAATATTGGAATTAAATAGCCATATATTCGAACTAAATGCCAATACATTGGAATTAAATACCAATATATTGGAGTTAAATACCAAAATATTGGAGTTAAATGCCGATATATTGGAATTAAATGCCAAGATATTGGAATTAAATACCGAGATATTGGAATTAAATGCCGATATAGTGGAATTAAATACCGATATATTGGAGTTAAACACCGATATATTGGAGTTAAATACCAATATATTGGAGTTAAATACTGAGATATTGGAATTAAATGCCGATATATTGGAATTAAATATCAAGATATTGGAATTAAATGCCGATACAGCCGGGTGGGACGTGCCTGGGCTCGTCCGGCCCTCGCTGTTTGACCAAGGGCGGCAGTTGGGGTGGTTTCACCCAAAAACATTTTTGGCTGGTGGGTGTGCGGTGTTTCATTTTTGACCGGCTGGGTGTGCGGTGTTTCATTTTTGGCCGGTGGGTGTGCGGTGTTTCATTTTTGGCCGGTGGGTGTGCGGTGTTTCATGTTTGGCTGGTGGGTGTGCGGTGTTTCATTTTTGGCTGGTGGGTGTGCGGTGTTTCATTTTTGGCCAGGTGAATGTGCGGTGTTTCATTTTTGGCTGGTGGGTGTGCGGTGTTTCATTTTTGGCTGGTGGGTGTGCGGTGTTTCATTTTTGGCCGGTGGGTGTGCGGTGTTTCATTTTTGGCCGGTGGGTGTGCGGTGTTTCATTTTTGGCTGGGTGGGTGTGCGGTGTTTCATTTTGGCGGTGGGTGTTGTTTCATTTTTGGCGGTGGGTGTGCGGGTGTTTCATTTTTGGCTGGTGAATGTGCGGTGTTTCATTTTTGGCGGTGGGGGTGTCGCGGTGTTTCATTTTTGGCCGGCTGGGTGTGCGGTGTTTCATTTTTGGCCGGCTGGGTGTGTGTGTTTCATTTTTGGCCGGCTGGGTGTGCAGTGTTTCATTTTTGGCTGGTGAATGTGCGGTGTTTCATTTTTGGCTGGTGGGTGTGCGGTGTTTCATTTTTGGCCGGCTGGATGTGCGGTGTTTCATTTTTGGCTGGTGGGTGTGCGGTGTTTCATTTTTGGCCGGCTGGATGTGCGGTGTTTCATTTTTGGCCGGCTGGGTGTGCGGTGTTTCATTTTTGGCTGGTGAATGTGCGGTGTTTCATTTTTGGCCGGTGGGTGTGCGGTGTTTCATTTTTGGCCGGCTGGGTGTGCGGTGTTTCATTTTTGGCCGGCTGGGTGTGCAGTGTTTCATTTTTGGCTGGTGAATGTGCGGTGTTTCATTTTTGGCTGGTGGGTGTGCGGTGTTTCATTTTTGGCCGGTGGATGTGCGGTGTTTCATTTTTGGCTGGTGGGTGTGCGGTGTTTCATTTTTGGCCGGCTGGATGTGCGGTGTTTCATTTTTGGCCGGCTGGGTGTGCGGTGTTTCATTTTTGGCTGGTGAATGTGCGGTGTTTCATTTTTGGCCGGTGGGTGTGCGGTGTTTCATTTTTGGCCAGTGGGTGTGCGGTGTTTCATGTTTGGCTGGTGGGTGTGCGGTGTTTCATTTTTGGCTGGTGGGTGTGCGGTGTTTCATTTTTGGCCGGCTGGATTTTGCAGCTTGGGACAATTCCAGGCCTGCAGGAGCTCAGGTTTCCCTCTGTGCAGAAGCTTTGAGGCGATGCTGAAGGAAAGGACTCGGTTCTGACCAAGTGTTTGGATCCAGAGCTTCGTTCTTGGCCCTCTGGATGCAGCCCCAGCTCCAGCAGAACTCCCTGAGCCCGTGGCTGCTGCTCCTTTAACCCCGGGGACAGGGCAGGGAAGGGCTGGGGATCCCACCAGCCAGGTACGGGTGGGGAGTGACACCTGGACGGCCCAACGTGCCACCGGTCCCTTTGCGGAGCGCCCGGACAGACGGACAGCAGGGCAGGCGAAGGGAGAGGCGATTGGCGCACCTGGGGGAGGAACCGCGGTAACCGAGACGGGTTTTGTGCGTCCCACAGGTGAATTACCTGACGGCCGCCAGCTACCTGCAGATGGAGCACGTGGTGGAGAGGTGCAGGGGCGCGCTGGCCAGGTTCATCCAGCCGTCCCCGAGCGCCCCGGTGCAGCCCCCCAAGAACGAGGAGGACGAGGAAGACGAGGACGAAGAGGACACCACGGACGTTTGCATCGTGAAGGTGGAGCCGGCCACGCGGCGCCGGGGACGGAGGTGGCCGGTGGTGGCCGCCAGCGAGGTGGTGACCCAAGGTCCGGCGGGAGTGACCGCGGTGGTGGCCACGGCGCCGGACAACGCCACGGCGCAGCTCGGCGTGGTCAAGGCGTGTTACAGCCTGGCCGAGGATGCTGAGGGCGAGGGCTTGGTCATCTTCCCTGGCGGTCGGAGGCGGTGGCAACACCACCGCGGCCACCAGCGAGGAACCACCGGGCAGCCAAGGAGCTGTGGGCACCACGACCACCACCACGCCCACGCCGTCATCATCGTCATCATCGTCATCGTCGTCCTCGCGCTGCGAGAAGTGCGGGGAGAGCTTCCAGGGCGTGGAGAAGCTGGTGTTCCACATGAGGGCCCAGCACCTCGTGTTCATGTGCCCGCGCTGCGGCAAGCAGTTCAACCACAGCAGCAACCTGAACCGGCACATGAACGTGCACCGCGGCGTGAAGTCGCACGGCTGCGGCGTCTGCGGCAAGAGCTTCACGCAGAAATCCACGCTGCACGACCACCTGAACCTGCACAGCGGCGCGCGGCCCTACCGCTGCTCCTACTGCGACGTGCGCTTCGCCCACAAGCCGGCCATCCGGCGGCACCTCAAGGAGCAGCACGGCAAGACCACGGCGCAGAACGTTCTGGAAGCCGGCGGGGCCGAGGGGGGCGTGGTCATGCGTTGATGTTGGGGTGGGGGAGGGCCCGGAGGGGGGGGGTGGGGTGGGGCAGCGGGGGGGGGAGGGGCGCTGGGTTCTCTCCCAGGGGTGGGGGAGGGGCGGGGGTGGAGGGAGGGGAGTGAGGGGGGGGGTGTGGAGGGCGAGGTGACCACGGAGTGACCACCAGGGTGACCACAAAGTGACCACCAGAGTGACCACGGAGTGACCACCAGAGTGACCACGAAGTGACCCCAGAGTGGCACAAAGTGACCACCAGAGTGACCACGGAGTGACCACCAGAGTGACCACAAAGTGACCCCAGAGTGGCACAAAGTGACCCCAGAGTGACCACGGAGTGACCACCAGAGTGACCACGAAGTGACCCCAGAGTGACCACGAAGTGACCCCAGAGTGACCACAGAGTGACCACCAGAGTGACCACGAAGTGACCCCCAGAGTGGCTCAAAGTGACCCCCAAAGTGGTGGGGAGTGACCGCTGGACATTGAGGGGGTGACCACTGGGGTGGTGGTGGTGAAATGACCACGAACTGACCACCAGAGTGACCATGAAGTGACCACCAGAGTGACCATGAAGTGACCCCCAGAGTGGCTCAAAGTGACCCTCGAAGTGGTGGGGAGTGACCGCTGGACACTGAATCCCTGCTGGACATTGAGGGGGTGACCACTGGGGTGATGGTAAGGAGGGTGAGGTGACCACAAAGTGACCACCAGAGTGACCATGAAGTGACCACCAGAGTGACCATGAAGTGACCCACAAAGTGGCTCAAAGTGACCACCAAAATGGTGGGGATTGGCCCCAAAATTGTGGGGAGTGACCGCTGGACATTGAGGGGGTGTGACCACTGGGGTGGTGGCGAAGTGACCACCAAGTGACCATGAAGTGACCCCCAGAGTGACACAAAAGTGACCACCAAAGTGGTGGGGAGTGACCGCTGGACATCTGATCCCTGCTGGACACTGAGGAGGTGGCAAGGAGGCCGAAGTGACCACTGGACATTGAGGGGGTGACCGCCTGGGAGGTGGCAAGGAGGTCAAAGTGACCTTGAAGTGACCACCAAAGTGACCATGAAGTGACCCCCAGAGTGGCACAAAGTGACCCCAGAGTGGTGGGCAGTGACCACTGGACATTGAGGGGGTGACCACTGGGGTGGTGGCGAGGAGGGTGAAGTGACCACAGAGTGACCCCCAGAGTGTCACAAAGTGACCCCAAAGTGGCACAAAGTGACCCCAAAAAGTGGCGGGCAGTGACTGCTGGACACCTGGACCCTGCTGGACATCGAGGGAGTGACCCCCAGAGTGATGGCAGCGAGCCCAAAGTGGTCAGAAATGACCCCAAAAGTGACCCCTGGTCACTCCTGCTGGACATCGAGGGACTGACCACTGGGCTGATGGCAACCAGGCCAAAGTGACCACAGAGTGACCCCCAAAGTGGTGGGGGGGAGTGACCGCTGGACCCTGCTGGACATCGAGGGAGTGACCACTGGGGTGGTGGCCAGAGTGACCACAGAGTGACCCCCAAAGTGGTCAGAACGACCCCAAAATGGTGGGAAATGACCCCAAAGTGACCCCAGAGTGGTGGGGAGTGACCGCTGGACCCCTGCTGGACATCGAGAGAGTGACCACTGGGGTGGTGGCCAGAGTGACCACAGAGTGACCCCCAAAAGTGGTCAGAACGACCCCAAAATGGTGGGAAATGACCCCAAAGTGGTGGGAAATGACCCCAAAGTGGTGGGAAATGACCCCAAAGTGGTGGGGAGTGACCACTGGACCCTGCTGGACATCGAGGGAGTGACCACTGGGGTGGTGGCAAGGAGGCCAAAGCGGTCAGGAACGACCCCAAAATGATGAGAAATGACCCCAAAACGGTGGGGAACCACCCCGGAGTGATGGGGAGTGACCCCAAAATGAGGAACGACCCCAAAATTGCGTGAAATGACCCCAAAATGATGGGAAATTATCCCAAAGTGATGGGAAATGATCCCAAAGTTTGTCACCCCTGGTGACAAATTTTGGCGTCCCCATTTAAAATCCAGCTCAAAAAAAACCCCAAAACGACCAAAATTTTGGGATTTTGGGCAAAAAAAAAAAAAATCAAAATAATTCTCATTTTTCGGCGGTTCCACCCAAATTTGATCCCTCAGGATAAATTTGGGGGTCCCAAGGCCTCGGTGGAAAATTTGGGGGATTTTTGGGGGTCGCCCTGTATTTTTTGGGGTCCCTCTGATTTTTGGGGCCCCTCCTGTTTTCTTTGGGGGTCCCTCCCGATTTTTTGGTGTTCCCCCAAATTTTTGGGGGGGGTTTTGTAGATTTTAGGATTTTGGATTTTGGGGGGCCCCCTTAGGTTGTAGCGAGGGGTGGGGGAGGGGAAATTGAGGGGTGGGGGAGGGGAAAAAGGATTTTGGAGTGGGGGGGAGGGGACCCCAAAAATTTTTGGATTTTTTGGGGGGGTATTTTAGGCTGTAGAGAGGAGAAATTTGGGGGTCCCTTTTTGGGGGAGTTTGAGATCCTTTTTGGGGTGGGGGAGGGGCGTTGGACCCCCACCCGAATTTTGGTTTTTAGGTTTTTTTTGTAATAAACGGATTTTAAAGAAAAATGTAAAATGGATTTTTAATTTTTTTTTCCAGGGGGAATTTATTGTTTTATTTGGGGATTTATTATTTTATTTTTGGGGATTTATTTATTTTTAGAGTTCATTGTGTTTGGGTGATTTATTAATTTAATTGTGGGGATTTATTAATTTATTTGGGATTTAATTTTGTAGAATATATTTATTTATTTTGGGGAATTTATTCAATTTTGGGGGATTTATTATTCTAATATTTATTATTTTAATATTTATTATTTTTATGGATTTATCATTGGGAATTTATTAATTTTTGGGGATTAATTTTTAGGGATTTATTAATTTTCAAGGATTTATTTATTCATTTTTAGGGATTTATTAATTTTGGGGGATTGGCTCATTTTTGGGTGATTTATTACTTTTTTTGAGATTTATTCAAATTTTTTTTTTTTTTTTGGGGTTTTATTCAATTTTTATAATTTATTGTTTTGGGCGATTTGTTGACTTATGAGGGATTTCTTCCTTTTTGGGGGGATTTTATAAATTTTTTGGTTATTTTATTTTTACTTATTCAATTTTTAGGGGATTTATTTTGGCGATTTGTTCACTTTTAGTGATTTATTAATTTTGGGGATTTATTAATTAATTCCCGAACCACCAGGACCCCCCAAAAATTCGATATGGGCGTGGCCTAAACAATAAATGGGCGTGGTTTTTCGCTGAGTAGGCGTGGCTTCCTCAGTGGGCGGAGTCGCGCCCCTAGGACAAAGCGCTGCGCTGTGGGCGTGGTTTTACCCATATAAGGCATAACCACGCCCCTCCGCGCTGCGTGCTGACGTCACCGCGCTTTGGCGGCGATGGAGGCGGCGGGAGGCGCCGAGGTCTGAGGGGCGGCGGCGCCGGGGCCGCTTTTTGGGGCATTTTGAGGCGATTTTGGGGTTTTTTTGTGAGGTTTTGAGGGGTTTTGTGGAGCCGGGGGTGTTTGTGAGCGGGGGGAAGGGCGGGATCCGCCGGGGGGAGGGGCGCTCCCCTCACGGAGCGCTCTGCCCCTCCCCCCCCTCAGGAGCCGCCCGTCGGGACCCCTCGTGGTGGAGGCGGCGGGAGAGGCCGGTGAGTGACCCCCCCCCCAATTGTGAGCCCCATTGCGGTGCCGCCGAGAGCCCCTTGGGGATCCCCCCTGAGATCCCCGAAATCCCCTCAGCCCCCTCGATCCTCACGATCCCCCCTCAGGATCGCCCTGAGACCCCTCAGGATCCCCCTCAGGATCCCCTCAGGATCGCCCTGAGAACCCCCTCAGGATCCCCTCAGGATCCCCCCTCAGGGATCCCCTCAGGATCCCCCTCAGGACCCCTCAGGATCCCCCCTCAGGATCCCCCCCTCAGGATTCCCCCTCAGAATCCCCCTGAGGATCGCCCTGAGACCCTCAGGATCCCCCCTCAGGATCCCCCCTCAGGATCGCCCTGGAGAGACCCCTCAGGATCCCCCTCAGGATTTCAGAATCCCCAGGATCCCCCTCAGAATCCCCCCCTCCCCCTCAGGATCGCCCCCTGGGGATCCCCTCAGGGATCCCCCCTCAGGGATTCCCCTCAGAATCCCCTCTGAATCCCCCTCAGAATTCCCCTCAGGATCGCCCTGAACCCCCTTGGACTTCCCTCAGGATCCCCCTCAGGATTCTCCTCAGGATCCCCTCAGGATCGCCCTGAGACCCCCTCAGGATTTTGGGGGTTTCAGGAGGGTTTTGAGGGCATTTTGGGGAGTCTTGGTGTATTTTTGGGGGGGATCTGGGAATCCTGGGGGAGGATCTGGGGGCATTTTGGGGGTCTGGGCGAGTTTTGGGGGGTCCTGTGGGGATCTCTGAGAGGTCTTGGTGGGATTTGGGGAAAATTTGGGGAGGTTTGGGGTCATTTGGGGGGTCCTGGAGGGGTTTTGGGGGGGTCTGGGGGGTCTCTGAGGGGTTGAGGGGAATCAGGGAGAGCTTTGGGGGCATTGGGGTAATTTGGGAGGGGTTGGGTGGGATTTGGGGGGGTCTTGAGGGGGTTCTTGGGGGTCTGGAAGGGTCTGGGGGTTCAGTTCTGAGTCTGGGGGTTCAGTTTTGGGTCTGGGGTCTCCCTGACCCCCCTGTTTCCCCCCAGACCACCCCAAACGCCCCAAGTTGGATTTTGGCTCCGAGGGGCTCCACAAGCGCCTGCAGCAGCGCCCCAGCCCCCGCGCCAGCACCGAGGTACCCAAAAAACCCCAGAAAAAACCCCAAAAAACCCCCAGGGACCCCCCAAAAATCCCTCCCAAACCACCCCAAAAAAATTACAGCAACTGTCATAAAACCTGCTGTAAAACAGCACTGTCGAAAAAGGTGCCCCTTTTACCACAGTCGCGCTTTGCAGCACCTTTCCTTTCTGGGAAAATTAAATTCTTTTCTGGGAAAATTCCACCATCTCCAGGAATAAAAAAATTAAATTAAATAAGAAAGGGGTTGGGGGAATTTTTTTATCTTGAATTTTTTTATTTTATTCTTTTGTTTTTGGTTTTTTTTTTCTTATTTTTTGGTTTGGTTTTTTTTTTTTTTTTTTCGGTTTTTCCCAATTTTTCCCATTTTCCTTCTCCTCTTTTCCCATTCCCTCGTAGCCCTTTAGGATTTCGTGGTTTGGGATTTTTTTTTTCCTAGAAAAAAAAAAAAAAATACCAAAAAAAAAAGTGGAAAAAAAAAGAGAAAAAAAAAATCCTTTGGAATTCTTGGGTGGTGTAAATAAAGAAAAATATTATTCCAGTCTGGGTTGTGCTTTTTTTTGGGGTATAAAAATTTGGATTTTGGGGGTTTTTGGGTTTTTTGGGAATATTTGGGAATTTTGGAGGTTTTGGGATTTGGAATTTTTGGGGGAATTTTGGGGAGTTTTAGTTTGTATTTTGGG